>NW_015150482.1:2293702-2311796 GCF_000732505.1 Cyprinodon variegatus
GACTTAATTAATGTATTTGACTAAAGGCAAAGTCTCAAAGCTAGCCCACAGCTTCATTTAAATCTGATGGAACCCGCCAATCAGGCTCAAAATCCCGAACGTAATTATGGACTCATATTTGGACCTTTAGATGTACATACACACAGTAACAAAGTCAGCCCTTTAAACCTAAAGAACATTGCTAAATTAAAGGACTAATGTCTCAGCAGGATCTTGAAAAACAGCAGACAGCTGCAGATGATCCGGGAGGCTGCTGCTTGTGTATTCACTAAAAGTAAGAAATTGGTGCAAAGCACCCCAGTTTTAATTACACTGGCCATTTCAGATAACTTTCAATTAGTACTTCTATTAGTCTACAAATCACCGAATGCCTAAATACCAAAATACATTACAGACGTCAGTGTGTCATCCATCCAGACGTCTCAGGTCTTCTGGCTAGAATCTACTCTGCATACCCAGACCCAAACATTGAGAAAGAAGGTTCTTTTTGCTCGTGTGATCTGGAATCAACTCATAGAAAACTGTAACAATGATGAAGTGAGGAAGCCTGATTAAAACATAATTAGTTAGATTAGTTAGAAGTCCAACTCTCCTTTCATCTCTTGTCATTTCATTATTTATTTTTATAATCACCTTTTTATTTGAATGATTCCCTTGCATTCTTTTTGATTATTAATGGTTATTAATATCTGAATTACCATTAGACCCTTGTTATGTAATTTTCTGTTTTATCGTGTTTCTTTTTTCCATGTACAACGCCTTGAATTGTCTTGCTACAATCTTGACGTCTTGCTACAGGGTCTGAGAAAAAATAACCCGGATTAGTCGGGTACTGTGCGTCCAACTCTGACAAACTGCTCTGATCTTCCATTTGTGCTTGCGAAGGTATGTGTCTTTACTCACGATGCTCCAAGTGTGTGCTTCACGATCCCCTTTATTAGTTCACTCTGAGCAGTATGGCTCTTCCATCGCTACTTAATAAACTATGTGGCTGCTCATCCTCCGCCAAGCGTAAAAAAAACCCTTTGTCTAACTATTAAGCTTTTATGTCTTTCAGCTCAGTTCTTTAATTTCTACCAAAAGGAATCTCTAAATTATATCAAAATAAAATGTTTCATTGAATTATGTTTATTTCTGGATAAAGAGCCATGTGAAAAGGTAAAGAGATCTTTGACTATTTCTCTCTAATTGTTCTTGTTTCTATCCATTTAAATATGATGTAAATGTTTCCTTGAATTCTCATTAAAACATTTACTATGTTTCCTTTAAATTTGTCAACATTTTAGCAGCATGTTCATTCATTTTGGGTCTGGATAGGCATGGCAATTTTGTAGGTTCTCACTGTATTTATTTTTTAATCAAAGCCCTGTGAATTTAAATCTACTTTGACCCCTGAGCAGCTGTAACTGAGGGGCAAATTCTCAGAAATAAAGCCAAAAAGTAGAAAAAATGTTTTTGTGCTTGCAAGTGTTTGCTTTGGGATGGAAACTGCATATGTCTAAAACCATTCCTTTATTGTACATTTTGTTAGCTTGTCTGTCTGCTATATTAACCAATATGATGTGTTGAACTAGATGTGCTAGTTTCACAACTTTTGTGAGACATGTTTTTATAATGTAGTGCATCAATTCATAAAAAATGTATTTGAATTCTTTAAATCTAAATTTTCTTCCCAACAGCAATGATGAACTGCATGGCGGCATTCCATATCCAGCAATTGCAGTATCTAGGCTAGAGCTGTCAGTCTGGTAAAGAATCTGGTTGTTTTTCCAAATTGTAAAGGTTTACTTTCTTTGCAACATAAAACTGAGTAAAACTAGACTAAAACCTTTTTAGGTTTTAGTCGATTAAAACCGACTAAGATTATCACATATCGTAATGACTAAAAATGGGACTTAAACTAATAACAGTTTTCATCCTGAAGACAAAGATTAAGACTGAATCTAAGATGGCTGTCAAAAAAAAAAACCACTGGCTACCATCCTGCTATTTTAGATGCATCCCTACTCAAACACACCAAAACCAAATCAATGATTCGTCACCAAGCCTCTTGAAAGAGAAGGACATGCTGATGAGGATATTCCACATTTTAAACATGAAGCTGAAGTCGGGTGTATCTAAAGGTTGAAGAATGAATTTGGAAATCTCTGCTATAGAGTATAGTATCTTTAAAAGAAAATACATTCTGCTTTGAATCTGGGGAGACAGCCTCTTGTTGACCTTCTGCAGCCCACCTTGTACTTGCGGCCATGTAGTGGAATACAGGCTCACACCTCCCCTTAGGTGAGAGGTGAGGAACCAATTACCTGGAGATGTACCTTGGGGCCAAAAATATCATTGTCAGCTTGTCAAAATGTGAGGGATGGGGTGCAAAAAAGAGAACAGTGACAAATCTCTTGGCAACATGACTGATTGTGTTATCTTGTTTGTGCCTCCAATCCAGATGTGAAAAAAAAAAACTGACAGTAAGAAGTGCAGTACTGAGACATGACTCAATCTATCTTCAAAAACTTGTAGATTCTGTAAGTGCGTATCCATTAATAAAAAAAAAAAAAATTACATGTTGTGTGCATTTGTTTTTTAATGAATGCCCAAAAAAGGAAAGGCAGCATTATCAGTGCTGCAAATAACTGTAATAGATAGAAAAAAGTTTTCTTTACCGTCTGGAAAATAGTTCAATGCAGTTTAAGCACTGAGCTTTCCAGCACCCTTTGCAAATTATTGTTCGCAATCCATGTTTTTCTGTTAATTGCATTACTGCATTCCTCCGGATAGTAAAAAGTAGTTGGCTCTGCCAACCAAGTTTACATAGAGAAATAGGGCAAAGATGTTCAAGATTTTTATTTTCTTCCTTCACCTGTATGGTATGATGGCAGATCAGGTATAACTGCGATACCATTTTCACTACTATGGTAGTTTGGTAAGTTCTGTAGTTGGGTTGGATAAAGGGTCATTTTAAAGACCAGCAAATCACACCAGAGTCTGTTTGGAAGCGGCCCAAGACCACCTCAGAAACTGGGTCTCTGGCTGTACTAAGTACAATTTGCGAACTGGCATGAACCACAGATCAGTACAAACAAATGAATATGTCACAAGAGGGCAAGTTGTACTTACTTTGTCATGTCAGGTAGTACCAACGATGATACAAGCCGATGATACAAACATGCAGAGAAGCTAAGAAGCGCATTTTAATCTATTCATTAAGCTTAGCTTAGAACTTATTCAACGAATATGTTTCTATCCTCTCTTCAGCGCATTAATTCTTTAGCAAAATGCTCCAAAGCAACCTCAGAGAATTAAAACATTTTTGCAAAATTTAGTAAACTGATTTGAATTTTGCAGATCCAGTCAAGCTCTTCTAAAAATTTAGAAGAAAAAATAAGTGAATTTCAATGCAATTCATAAAGTAGTTCTTATCTTGTGTTCCTTCTATCATAACATTAAAGTCTGAGCATAAAAATTTCCGTAAGGATCAGAAAGCATAGTTTTTAGATTGGGATTCAAGTTGCACCTGGGTCTGTCCTATTATATGAAAAAACCTAATAAATTCCAAAGAGAAGATCCTCATTGAAGTAGTTTTATCTGACCGTATACATTTGTTTTAAGAAAGGGGCAAATGTTGGCTTTTATGTCACCCTGCACCACAGAGCTACAGCCATGTACATGGGGCATCATTTTGTTGCTGTAGAAACGGCTTCTTTCATTTTACGTTGGAGGGAAGAAGCTGTCCCATTCTCATTTATACCCCGCACCTTCAATCAATGCGCCTTCCACAGCTGTGAGTGAGACTTCATTGGAGTGAAACTTGATAGTTAAGGGTTAGTGCTTAGGGGGAGGTTTGAGATTCGTCCTCAGTATCCGTGACAAATGCAGGCATTGTTGGGCCATGCCTGCCCGGTGGGACACCTGGGCCTGCCCTGGACTGGAAAGTGTTTATTTTATAGGCTTATGTTTTTTACTCAGGGGTTCAAACTTTTTATAATTTCTATCTTTGATCTGTCAATCAAGCAATTCAACAAATCCAAACAAAAAGCAAAGACAACGTTTTAGTCAACTACACATGGAGGGGGCGGGTCTTTGAGGTGGCTGTGATCACCGTAGCTAGTGCGTAATAAATATATATGCTGGCTGTTTTCAAAAGTGTTGATGGAACAAACAAGAGTAAGGTGGAAACAGCACAATAATGACAATTCTTTTAGTGGCATTACCTCTAAATACACATGTAAAACAGACAAAAGTTAATTACACACAGTAGTTTAATTGTAAAAAAAAAAAAAAAAAAGGAAGGGGGGTGCCATCCTCCCTCGACTCTAGTACTGAATACATATATAGGAAAAAAAAAAAATTTGCATCCTTAGAGTAGACTGAAAATGTAACACAAGAACAGATGTTCATGGATTTTAATAGTATTTAAACAAAGTGCAGCTTGTGCTGAAATGGGCTGGAGGTGTAGTGGATTTTTAGGAGAGGTTTAGTTACTGCCAGCAGGGAGATGGTCGCCTTGGCAGCTTTAGGAAAGAAACTGTTCTAAAGCCAATGTTTTTCTGATCATGGGTGAGTAGAGTATCCAAAAATTGTACTTAAAGGAGAAGTCCGGTCATATTCAGAATTCAAACTTCTGAAAGTACTTTAAATATGAAATCATTATATACTGTTTAACAAATGATAAGTGTTTTTAATTAAGAGTAATTTTCATTTGAATGTGCTTTACTGGAGACATCCATGTTTGTTAAAGAACATAACTGCCACCTACCGGTTTTTGACGTCACGGTGCGGTATCGGCTGTTGAGCAAGTCCTGATGCTGTATCTGGTGTTTGTCACAACTCAACTATCCAAGTCATCTTAAAAAACATTCTTCTTCGAAATGTTGGCTACATATTGAGTGTTTTTTTCTCTGGCCAGAAGTTTAATGGCAAATCCTCCCTCTTCATGTTAGAAAATCCAATGACGAATGCATGGAGGATCATTAATTGTAAAGGTGAAATAACTACTTTTTTCACTTTTAACTTTTATGTATTGCAAAATCCAACTGCTATGCACGTGGGCATTGTCATTTTAGCTATAGCTCTCGCGAATTTCAATGGTGAAGTCCTCTCGAAATCTTTTTTTTTTTTATCTTAAATAATTGTTGTTGATTGCAGATGTGTTTAGTAGTTCCCATTGATTTTGCTTGTAAAGTGGGGAGAATGGAGCTAGGCTTACCCCAACGTGACGTCACTGCCAGAAGATGTCCGGACTGAGGTGTTACTATATTTGGGCAAAAATGGCTGCTCCTGGACTCAGTGATTGCGATGAAAATTGTCGGTTTATTTTTTTACTGATTAATGCTAAATTCATTATATCACCACGAACATATTTGTTTTAGGTATAAATAAATATCCTATGATCATTCCTTGCTGACCAGACTTCTCCTTTAAGTAAGAGTAGCACTACTGCATATTTTTACTTAAGTAAAAGTGAAAAGTAGGTTATAAAAAAGAAAATACTCAATTAACAGAAAAAAGTAGTCAGATAAAAGGCTAGTACTGAGTAACCGACCATGACCATAACAACTGATTTAATATTTTACAAAATGATGTAAAACTGAACAAAATATTAAGTGATAAGCAAATTTTGGTGTTTAAAAGAACAGGATAAAAATAAACATAAAATACAATAATTACACAATATACAAATTAGGTGGAATGAACACTCTTCAAAGTACATTGTTTTTATTTAGAAAATGTTGCTAAATAAATAGTTATAGTATGTAAGAAGGAAGGTTAAATTACAGCATAGTGTTTATACTGGCAGTCTCAGCGGATTGAACCAAATTTAACGAAAAAGCCTTGAAGACAAAATAGAAGAAAATGTTTCTCTTTATGTGGTATATTTGTTTAAAACAAGCTTTTTTTCCTTAAGTGAAGATTCCGATCTTCAAGGGTTAGGCTTAGAGATAGCAGCCTTAACAACAAATAAAAATATCCATAAGGGGTCCAAAGACAAAGAAAAGAAACATAGCAAAAACAGAGGGTCTGTAAAATAATCAGTAGCATTAGGGTTGGGCATGGTTTGAAATTGAATTTGAATGATGAATTTGATTCCACATTTTGATTCTTGTTCCTCTCGATTCTCGATTTGCATTCTTTTAGAGGAAGGATAATTAAAGTACATATTTTAAATAAGCTGGATCAAATAGTCTGAACTTCTTCATGAACACTATGTCCTTTTATCTTTGTGCTACAAAATGCTACAAAAAAATTACAACATATTTATTCTTAACCAGTATATCGGTAAGCCAATGAACTCTAATACCGTATAAACCTTATCTATTTTTTTTAAGGGTTTTACTTTCACATGAAGCTTTCATTTTGAAAACATCATTAACAAACATTTACTCAAATATATTTTTAGTATTTATGGTGTTTAACAATGATTCCCAACCGGGGGTGCTCGTATCCCTAGTGGTCCACGAGTGCATTGCAAGGGGTACATAAAAAATATTTTAGTTTACCTTGAGCTTCAAGCAGAGGAACAGACTGGATGTAGAGAATAGCATGGAATCAGCTGTTTTTCACACTGAGCGATCAGAGCTCATCAAATCAAGCAGTATCCAGTAAAATTAATTTAGTTAGTCTAACTATAATTTTTGTTCTGCATTTTGCCCCAAATCTTCAAGTGTAAATGTGATTATAGCAAGTTACTTAGAGGAGCCCCCGTTTTATAAATACAGCTTTATAATAGGGTTTTATTTTCTTTTTATTCCGATTCCTTACTAACTTCCAAGCAACATATTTATGTTATTTTTTATTTGAGATGGAAAGCAAAAAAATGCCTAACAGTTAAAGCTACAGTGTGTAATAATTACAGGGATATACAGTCAGAAATGTAATATATTATACATAACTATGTTATTTATCATCATCTACGAGCTCAGCCTCTTAACCTTAATATTTGCGTTGCCTTAGAATTCGTTATTTATAATTACATAGGAGCGGGTCTCGCAGCCATGGAGGCAGACATCTTTGCACTACAGCAGCGCAGAGCCAACAAACTAGCGATTGCGAGATCGCCCATTACACTCGAAGTAACTACGGCAAGTTGAGAGAAATGAACTGAAACGGTACTGAAATCTATACCCTACACAGACTAATGAAATACTATCTGTAAAATTATCTATGTAAACAAACCTCATCACTTGAGAAGGTAGGTGATGCGGACGTCGTGGAAGACATTTTGTCCCGTAACGCTCGCCGTACTGTTGGGGGGGAGAAGCGTTGGGGGCGAGATGTTCATGTTGCTGCGGTCTGCAGTCTGGACGTTAGATGTCGCTGAAAATTACACACTGTAGCTTTAAATGCTTAAAATAAAATATTAAGTAAAATAGTCTTTATTCTATAAGCAGATATTGTACATTCCATTTTAGAAAATCATCAATACTTTTGATTGAGGGGTAACCAAGTCAAAACACTGACATATAACACAATGATTAAGTTAGTTGGTTTCATCTTATGAAAAAGATCCTGAATGAAATAAAATAAACTAAATATAGTTTGGGTTAAACTATCAATAAGCATGGCAGATTTAGATTTAAGTGATTTTAACTGTATCAGTAAAATAATTGGCAACAAGGTAGGTTTCTTTTTAACTGTAATTTAAAGGGAAGAAAAAAAAGAAAAAAAAAGAGGCTCCCCTCACCCTACTGAAGCTGGGCTACATTTGCAGGGGGAATAGATTACTTTAGTAAAAATACCTTAGCACAAAACCGGTGCAGCAGTTCAAACACCAAGCTCTAATCCTGAGTCCGTTGATGTTTAATTATGTTGGCTGTGCGCAGTCCCTTGCATGATCTAATCCTATCACAAGTGTCACACGTAGCCCTATTGTCATATTTTTAATTAATGTTAAATTACACTTTTTTTGCGGCTGTCTTTAGATGGTTGCAGACACACTCCTGTGGATTATTTTACTGTGGTATTGTGCTGCTTTTTCTTCTGGTTTCCGCTTAACACATCAAAATGAATAATTTAAAGATTACAAGAAAGATAGATTCTATTCCAAACAATTATCCATGCCCAACCCATGTATAGTGCACTTGGTTGACATATGGAAACACATGACAAAAGAGTTGGGAGAGATGGGGTAGGATCAGTTAGGGGAAAAGAACATCAAAAAAATCTATGACACCTTTAACTTACACCAAGATGTTACAGGATGGTACTGAATGACAGCATTCAACTTAGATTTTTTTTAATCTGGTGATGATGTTTAATCCTTTACCTTTGCAGTAATTCACAGCCCAGGTGGGAATTAGGACAACTGGTCTTTATGGGAGTGTGCCGAGACAAAAGTGTTTGTTAAAAAAAATTATATTTTTGAAAAATTAAATTAAAAACTTGTGAAGAAGTTGAAATAAAACCAAAAATTCCATTTACTTAAAGACCTTGATCTTTTGCTCTTTGTATCACCATCATTGTCACTCTCACTATCAGTCTACCACCTACATATAACACCCACAGTTGAGTGTGACAAGTTCACAGGTCTGGCAGTTGTTCAAACGTACTAACTCAAGTACATAGAAGACTCTAAAGTAAAGTGGGTATGTTGAGAAAAAAAATAGGGGAACTGTGGAGGTTAATCGGAAAATAACACCTGAGATCCACTGAAACACAGCAGATTGGTGATTTATGACCACACAAGTGTGTTTGAACTTCAAATTATTTTTATTCAGGGATAACAAGGGAAAACAGGTCAGCAAGATGTGGTTGTCTGTTTGATAAATCAGTAGGCAAAGAGTCTATTAATTCAGATCCTGCTGAGTCTGACTTATATACGATGATTTATTTTTGCTATTTCACAAAATAGACTTAATTTCCTGCTTATATGTCATTATAGCAGCCAGGGCTATTCAAAAAGAACCAATGGCTGTAAAAGCCACATGCCACATGCCAAGTTAAGGTCTACTATAATTATTACCAGTTGTTATTGTGTCTTTTATAGTCAGGGTGTTTAAAACGAGCTTTGCAATGAACCAGAGATAAGACCCTGCACCTGTGCAATATAACAACTGTAAGAAACACTGATCCTCTACTCTAGCCACTTAATTTTCACAACACATACATTTCAAGCAACAGCTGAGACTGACAAAAGGATTTATAGTACATATACACTTACCATTTGCTTTCTATATACTGGAGCAAATTGACATGAGGTTTACATGTTTTTTTTGAAGAGAGCATTTTTATTCAATGGGCTTTTGATATTTTAGCCTACTTTTTTTAAAGAAAAAAGCTGCAGAAAAAGCACAGCTGCTCTATGGATTGACAAGATATTAAGATAAACATAAATATATTGGCTGCATTTGTCATAAGCCACTGTTAAGTAATGCTCCACCGTCCAAAAAGTTTAATGATGAAATTATGTAGTCAGAATATGCTTAATCTCCTGTCTCTGTAAATGGATTATCTAGAGCTGTGTCTGACTTCCATCTGGCAAAAACATCCTCATCAAACAGAATAGATAAAATATTGTTTTAACAGATCTGCCTGAAAAAAATGCATAAACAAACAAACAAAAACAAAAAAACTCTGCCTGGTGTTTAGGTATGACTTAACAATTATATAAAATTGACTTATGTTATTACAAATTCACATAATTTAAATTATTTTCCTAAACCACTTTTTAAAGCAGAAACAGTAAATAAAATTAGCATAACTGAGTCCATAAAACATAAGCTCACCACCCATAAATTAGTTCATTCTTATCAATAACTTATAAGTTCAGTTTATTAAATCAGAATTAGTTCATGTACATGTTCACGTGAATATTTTGAGTTTTACAGTCCCTGTTTTTATGTGATCTATTAATCTGTGTAGTCCATAATATCATGCACCTGTTTGCAGATTAAATTTCTTTGGGTAGCATTTGTAATATGTCCCTTTGTTATTGCATTTTATTTCAGCAGTTATTTCCTGTTTTCTATTTAATCAAACAAGCTGCCCTTTTAATATAGGCAAGGTCTTAAAAGAACAGCTGTTATTGGACATATTCGTATATTTTAGTCAAAAGACTGCAAATTGAATGGTAAAACTTTGCTAAAACATTTCTCTATAATGAAGTCTACATTATTTATTGTAGTCACTACAAGGCCAATATTCCTTTTTAACAAACATCTTTATATTTGAAATGTAAAATCCTCGCACATATTTTTTTGTGAAATTCATGCAGTTACTTTAGTATATATGCAATGTTTTGATAGCTGAATAAATTATTGTTAGAAATTATTGCATTAAGCTATAACTTTAATCCCATTCTTGAGTATTTACAAAGTTCCCCTTCCATGCCTCTATCAGGCTACCACTTAGTAACTGATTGAAACAGTCTTTCCAAAAAACATTTAATGAATTCTATTGCTTTTAAATATTTAGAACAAGAAACATTGTTAGGATTACAGACATATTAGTTACAATTTGTTAAAAAACAATGACTGGCTAACTCAAGTAGCTAAATTTGCTAAAGTTAGTAGATGCTTCAGAGGTTTATTTCGACTTTGAAATAAAATAATGTAATTAGTGGATCTGGACATTATTTGAGCATCTCTTTTTCAAAATCTAACATACTGTAGTTAAACCTGTACTATTGGACACTAAAGCATTTAACATAGAATAAAAAAAATAATAAAAAAAAAATTAAGATTTTTAAAAGCTCAAAAATTTGCCCCTTCAAATCTTGTCTCCATCACTACTACTGTACCTTAGAATGACATAACAGTAAAAAACAGTGTTGGATGGACTGGAACATTACGCTCTTATGGTTCATTTAGGAATTTTTAGTTTTCCCCAATTATACATAGCTAATTGAAACTTGTTTTATCGTGCATGGTCTTGTTTTGTGAAGTCAATGTAATAGTGCATTTAGAAGAAAGTTGTTAATCTTCAGAAGCAGACATCCGAGCAAGTACCAGTGTAAGTAATGTGATGCAACAACGAAATCACAAAAACCCAAACACTACAGGCCTTGGTTAGCATGTTAAATAGTAAAGTTTATCTGAGTAAAATTACAGAGTTGTTGAACAACTACTTCCTGTTTAACATGGTCATCAGGAAGAAAAGTTTTCATATCAGAGATTTAGCAGTACAACCTGGGTATGTTGGGATAAAACTGAACTGTGGATCACAGATTAAAGATGTTAAACCAACACAGAGTACTATATTAGGCATAACAAAACATCGCAGCTAAACACATCATACCAGCAGTAAACCACAGTATTCGGAAGGTCATGATTTGGGCTTGTTTTTCAGCCACAGTCTCAGACACCTTACAATCACTGAGGTAACCATTCACCCCCTGCATGTATTACAGAGACTTACAAACAACTGTTTAAATAATGGCATTAATTGTTTTTTAAATCATAGCACATGCTTAGGTTACCTTTTTGCCTTATTTGTTTGTGAAATTAAAGTATTTCTATTTGAGGTAAGACATATGCTATTTCTACCATGACTGGAAGTCTTGTTGCATAACTTTCCCTTCACAGTGTTTAGATATATATATATATATATATTTGCATATATATATATATATATATATATATATATATATATATTTATATATTGTTAGGAGTAAATAAACAAATATATTTAGGCATTGCTTCCACTCCACTTAAGCCACTTAGCCGTTGCTTTTTAAATCATCAATACCAATGAAAGATTAGAAACTTTAAATACTGTTTTTTAAATCCTACTTTTCAAGAATCAAGGATAGTTTTACCCACAGATATGGAGACACTGCCACTAGTCAGTTAAAAGCAGTGGGCTACCTTATCTAAAGCTTTTAAAGCAGTTATTTTTGCACAACAGAGAGCCCTTCTATGTATCACACAACCAAACATCTGTTGGGCACACTAAGTCATGTTTGCTGTGAGGCAGAGATGTTATCATGCACTAGATATTCAACAATTGTTTTGCCATCAGTCTTGGTCACAGACTTTCCATAAAACCTTTTCAGTTTTAACTACACTGTCAGTTGGAGGTGTTGTCAGGCTGTGCTGACATGGCCTTTGTTCAGAGGACTGGTATATCAAAACGAGCAGGGGGTAGAGCCACACAGCTCCCTAAGAGGTGAGCCTTTTAACCTCAACACAATAATGTATGGCATCACAGCACAAAGAGCTTCTCTACAGTCTGCACACAGTAATCTGTTCAGTCATGCGTCACTGTCACCCACATTCTCTATACCATCACATTTCTGTCCTGACGTAAATGCTTCAATCACAGCATGTCGCCTCTTGAGGGATAGATCTTTCGTGAAGCAAAACGGAGGCAGGGGCAGTTTCACATTTCAGCCAGCAGCTCATCCATCAGACTAAGGAATAACAACATCTTATGGTTCTATATTAAGAGAAATTCTTATCTGGAGCCTGAAAAGTATTCACCTCTCATATCATTAAAACTCCCAAATTTAGTTTTCCTTAAAATATTGCATTTCGAACTAAAAGAACAATTATATATTGCTCTGTTTTAGAAAAAAAATAAATACTGAAAAGTGAGGTTCACATTGGCAGTTTAAAACTAAGCAGATAAGGGGTATTTGTCCTCATCTCCATAACTAAACTGCAACTAATTGAGAAGGAACCCAATGAGTAATTATAGTTAACCTAAGTATAATTCAATCTCATTATAGTTGTTCTCTAAACACCTCAGAGGTTGGTTAAGGAACATTAGGAAACAACGGATTCATTACAGCCAAGTAATGTCACAGATATGTAAATAATACAGTGTTGGAGATGTTTAAGGACGGTTAGCTTGTAAAAAAAGGCACCAAGCTTTGAAAATCCTGCATAGCACGACATAGCAAGTTAAGTCCATCATCTGCAAAAAAAAATGAGAAATATTTAAGCTGAAAATCTGCATAGACCTGGGCAGCCAAATTTATATCCCCATGGTAAAAGCAGGAGCTGCAAAGAATCACAGCTCAGCTCAAATAATCTGCTGTTTCACTTCTCAATTCAGAGGTCTTATTAATTAAACTTGCCTATGCACAAAACTTTCGACACAAAGGTTGTGATATATCAGGAAGAAATTTGACATGGAACCATGCAGTCGTTTACACCAACTGTGACCCATGGGTCACATTTTGGAGAAGAGGGTGCAAATTATGTCACTAATGGTAAAGTGCAGAACTGATGCCAGATTTAGACCTGTCAGATGTTCAAACTCACTTTATATAAAGCGTTAGTCATAGACTGACGTCATTGTAACCATCCAGTATTGCAGTTTAATATGATCATATACTGGTAAACTATAACTATTCTTAAGGAACAGTTAACGGGTCTATTAGCAGCTCAAATCAATCAATATTTAAACGATCTCTGATCATCACAGTCCTCTCGCCAATGATCAACAGGGCAGTTCTACCTAAGATAAATTAATAATATAACAAGGTGTCAGGCTTTCAGACTGATTTCAGTGAATGTTTAAATACCAGTGTGACATTGGTGCATAGTTGTTCATGGATGCTTGAGGACTCTGAAAAAATGGGAAATTCTGACTCATAATGATGACTGACCTTAGAGCCAGTCAACTCCCTAAAGGAATGCTATTGGATCTATGTGCTCAGCTGGGTCCAATATCCAAGAGACCAAACCACCAGACCCATGACTTCTCTGTTCTTCTCAGGTGATAAATAAGAGGTCATTGTGCACAACTCCAACCTAGAAAAAAAATGGTTGTTAGCAGTTGGGTGAAGAGTTCTAAAGAAAGAACTTGGATAACTAGCATTCCATAGATTATCTAAGATTGTATATATATTTAGAGAATCTGCTGCAGTCACCTTAAAATCCAAGATAATCCATGTATCTATAGAGAAATTAGGAAGCATCAATAGAACATCAAAAAGCTCTCCTGAGTGAACACATTTATGGTGTTTGTAAAGTTCCTAAATGCAAAATGCAGAAGGCTACGTTATATGTCTGGAATAATACATATTTTTGAAATAAATAGTGAGCCTTTTTAAAGCAGTTGTATTTCTCCCATGAACATTTACAAAGCATTTGGCAACACTCCACAAAGGAGCCTTATTGAGGAATATAACTTTAAGTAACTTCAGCCTTTCAATTGTCACTCCTCTCCAGCTCAGTTCCATTATGAAAGGTTCTGGCAGCATCAATACATTATCATCTGACTCTCATGTCAAAGCGCTGCTCTGCAGATGAATAGCTTTACATACACAAGAAAGCTTATATCCACTGCAAAATGATGGGGCAGCAAAAAGCAAGAGCTGCACTTTTAAAGGACAAATAGAATTATTTGGGTAGTGGCACATTCCAGAAATGGAGAGAGAGTATTTGAGAAATGGTTGCAATTACAATTTGGTAAATAGTAAAAGTCCTATAATGATATGGACCCAATCAGATAACAAAGAGTCATCAATCAGAAGCAACACTGATCAAAACCCTGAACTAAAATGATAAAAGAAAAATACCATATTGTCAAATTCAAGTGTCTATATTTTTTATCTTTGTATCTCAGGGAAATTTTATTTTTTCAACCTGCATCACTGATGAAGGATAAATCAAATAATAGCAAAGGGCCTTAATCTTTAAATGTGCGACTAGTGGGCATAGTAGCTCAGTAATAAGATCACAGCATGAGGTAGAGCTTGCCACAATCTTGTCAGAAATGATTTCACCCAAGGGTGTTGTGTGCTGGGTGTTGATAAATACAATGCTTAGCACTTAAAGTGCAGTCATTGCACTACATGTGTAAACAACAGTTGAGTGCAACCACCTCAAAGAGAGAGTTTGTATGTTTTACGCAGTGCCAACTTAGATAATGCAGTCACCTGATTTTTTGCCTTGAGGTCAAAACTAAAAAACAGACAAACCTACAGCTTCATACAACTTCATAATACAAAAAAAACAAAAATAAAAACGTATATGTCATTGCAAACATTTTTTGCCTGTATACCAATGTAATGTTTTACAGGTAAAATTATATAAAACTTTTGATGTTAAAGTGGCAGATAAAGTTTTTTAAGAATCTGTGACAATAACCATCATTAATCTGTATTACAAAAGAAAGTATTTTAATGTATCCAGTAAGGTTGTGTGTCTCAGTTTGTAGCCACTAAAATGCATATCTTTATAAGCACTCAGCAATTATCTAATTCATATAAATCTACAGGTGTCATGGTTCTTTGTGTTTCATTTAGGTCTCTTAGCTTTCTTCTCTGCTTATGTTCTTTTGCCATTTCAGTTAATTTAAATCATTTGTTCTCAGTTCATTATTTTGTTCATATTGCATTATTGTCTTTATTAGGTTTGTTACCTTGGTTTCTTTGTCTGCTCCTTTTATTAACTTTCTTCAATCAGCTCCCTTTGGCTTCATTAGTTTCTGCTGTTCCCAACCTGCACTAGATTTCTCTCCTCTGTGTCTGCCATGCCTTTATGCATACTTTACTGTATATAAGCTCCCTGGTTTTCATTCTTAATTGCTGGTCTCTTTGCTCTTCTTCTTGGTCCGTAACTTTGTGGTCCCTGAGTTTGTCATAAGTTTGTTTTTGTTTCTTTTATTGAATCTTTATTTTAATTATTTCCCTTCTGAGCTCCTGACTGCATCTTTGTCCTACTAAAACCTCAACATCATCACATCACATCATACAGTAGGAGCATGTCAATAAATCTAAATAAATTATAAACTGAAATAAATTGAAACAGTTGATTTACCAAAATAAATCAATACAAGAATAAACTTTTATATAATTTAGAATTATTAGATATATTTTAGGTATTTATTATAAGGCAAAAAATAAGCGAAATGAAGAGTCAAAGGTGACCAGTATCTTATATTTATTTGATAGCTGAGGGAAATATAATAAAGCGGGGGATGTAGGGAAAAATGCAACAGTCTTAGTCAAGCCTTCTTGACTTCCCTTCAGCTCGACTGGATGAAGCCCGAGGCACTCCCAAGCCAGCCGAGAGACGTAGTCCTTCCAGGTTGTACTGAGTTGTCCCCTGGACCTCCTATGGGTGGGGCGTGTCTGGAACACCTCCCGAGTGAGGCGTCCAGGGGGCATCCAAAAAATATGTCCAAGGCACTTCAGCTGACTCCTTTCAATGTGGAGGAGAGGCGGCTCTGTTCTGAGCCCCTCCCTAGTCACTGAGCTCCTCACCTTTATCTCTAAGGGAGAGCCCACACACTCTGTGGAGAAAGCTTATTTCAGCTGCTTGTATACGGGATCTCGTTCTTTTGGACATGATCCAGATTTCACAACCATAGGTGAGGGTAGGAATATAAACTAAGTGGTAAATCGAGTGCTTTGCATTTTTACTCAGCTCTCTTTCTCATCACCAAGACAGATCGGGGCAGCATCTGCATTGTAGTACCAGCACCTTGCCACCATGGAGTTTTTTTGACCACCTCAGAAGGTGTGTTAGCCCGATGCTGGAGATCCTCAAAGTATTCGTTCCACCGGCCAACAATGTCCTCTTTCAGGGTAGCATCTCCCCACTGGATTCAACTCAGTTTATTTATATAGTGCAAATTCACAACCCATGTCATCTCAAGGCACTTCACATTTCAACCATTAAACAATTTACTCCAACTGAAAACAGTAGTAGCAAAGCACTTCTTCCCCCTTCACAGGCATCTCACGGTTTCTCAGAATTGCTTTAAGGCCAACCAATAGTCTTTCTGCATGGCCTCTTCAAACCTCTCCCAGGCCTGAGATTTTGCATCTGCAACTGCCCGGCAGTGTCACGCTTGGCCTCACGATACCCGCTTGCTACCTCAGGAGTCAGACAAGCCCACCAGGCTTGATAGGACTCCTTCTTCATCTTGACAGCATCCCCTAGGGCCGGTGTCCACCACCAATTCAGGGATTGATTACACATCTGCAATTTCCCAAGTGAGGGTTGAAGTCCCTCACCACAATGATGGAATACCCAGGAGGGGTGCTATCCAACACCCTCAGGGTGGCTAAGAAGGACTGGTACACCCTCCAACCCGAAGGCGAAGGGATGCAATCCTCTTGTCCACCCGGGTAAATTCTAACACGAGATGGCTGAGCTCAGGTGAGACAAGCAGTCCCATCCCCACCCTCCATCTCTCCACCACGGGCAACTCTAGAGTAGTGCAGAGTCCAGCCTCTCTCAAGACTCTGGTTTCCACAGCCCATGTGATGCATTGAGGAGATCCCAACTATTTCTAGCCAGTGTCGCTCCACCTCCCAAACAAGCTCAGGCTCCACCCCCCCCAAGTGGGGTGAGATTTCACGTGCCCAGAGCCAGTCTAAGCGCCCACGGATTGGATCGTCTCTGACTGCCACCCAATCCTCTACGAACCGGTCCCTCATGGTTCCGCTCAAAGGTACTGTAATGAGCCGACTGGGAGCCTCGCAATACTCCTTTGGGCTGGGCCCAACTGGGTCCTGCAAGGAAGAACCTGGCCACCAGGTCCTCGTTGAGGACCCTACCAGGTGCATTTGAGCCCCGACAACATAGCCTCTGGGATCATCCAGGTACCGAAAACACCTCCTTCACAATAATTCACTTAATTTCTCTCTATTCGTTGTTGCTAGAAAAGTTAGTTTATATTAGTTTGTTCTTTTATAGTTTATTATTTTGTTGGGTTATGTTTCCCGTTCTGTTCTTTGTTTATTTGGATTTATTTGGATTAGTGTCTTTCTCTTGTTGATTTATCTTTTTTTGTGTGTATCTTGGTTGGTGTTAATCACTCAGTTTTCCTGCTTTCATTCTGACACAGTTGTTCCAAATTTGCTTTCATTAGTTGATCAGGATACTTTGTCATCTTTCAACCCTGTACTAGTGTCTATGCTCCATTTTTTATATATCCTACTGTATTAATTTGATAAACTGCCCAAATCTTGCTCAGCGCTCTGTATATCATTTTCTGTTTTTTAGACATGTAACTTTTCTCCGTTTTTTTACGATTAAAACCACCATGCTCATATAGAGATTCTGTCTGGATTTTTGGTAATATTCACAACCCACAAAACCTGACGACTAGTTTTAGTAATAATTAAACAGATATTATTTAATTTATTATATTATTTAAAGAGATATTTTTGTTTTTACTGAAGAACATCTTAACAGTA
>NW_015150482.1:2312666-2313665 GCF_000732505.1 Cyprinodon variegatus
GCAGATTTCTGCATTTTAAGTTAATTTAGGCGTCAATAAACTGTTTCAGAGTAGTGATCATAGCGCTCTGATCATCAGCGCTGTGTCTCTCTCCCTGCCAGCTCCCAGATGAGCTTCTCTGATTGGTTGACGCGGCGCGTTTGATCAGCAAAAATTCAATTTTTCCATCTCGAGCAGCAGCGCGTTTGCGGCGCGTCTCGCGCGTCAGATGCTTAGTCATTCGTTGCGTTCGCCTGTCTGCTAAGCTCAAAACTACTAATGGTCTAAAGAAACCTAATGCATGCATCAGAAATATTTGAAATGGTATGGTAGATAATCAGAACATTCTAGTCTGCCATAGTATGACTAGACACAAAATAGTTTGAGGCTCAGGACTTATGAGCTATTATATGTAGGCTAAACTTGTTATTGACAACAGCTCTGTGATAATATTGCAGAAATCATCTTCAACATCAGCTTCGTCTGTGTTATCTGTTCAAGCTATAGGCAGAAGGGGTAGGGGTGCAAAGCCCAAAACCAGGCAGAGAACATCAAAGTGGAGGGGTGCAAGACTGGACTCAACTGAACAGAAGAGGTTACAGGACCTCCAAGACAGGCGCAAGGCTGAAATAAAGGTGTGTAATAACACTGATACTAATTAGATTTTAGATATTCTTAGTGTCACATAATAAAACTAATTGTTGTGTTGTAGGACAAACTTTATTCCCTGGACCCTATTCAGAAGGACAGAATTCTGGATAGAATGGTGCAACGGTCACCAGGAATGATGATTGACGTCATGCATTTCCTGGACGTTCCAGAGAGCCCTGTCCTTGTCCCTGACCCAGCTGGTCTACACTGGTGCATCTGTGGCAACTGCAGAGAAATGGACACAGATCTGGAGAGAAAGTGCTGTCGGCAGTCACCACAGGACTGTGTCAGTAAAATGGGCCATATGGACTATTATATTTTGGATGAGGGTGTGTTGGGGCTGGCTCGTGCTGCATGGATCGACATCTT
>NW_015150482.1:2316502-2319222 GCF_000732505.1 Cyprinodon variegatus
TTTCAGAACAGATTGAAAGGACATGGCATCAAAGAATTTGTAAAAAAAAATAAATAAATAAAAAAGCCAGTCCCCAAGCATCCTCGTACACAACATGTTTACTTAGAGGTTATTATATTATGATAGAAGTTCACTTTATTTATTGACTATATTTAAAAAAAAAATCAAATACATGTTTAACTAAATTGAAAATATAAAATACAATGCAACATACAATGATTTAAATTGTATTGTGCATACTTGGTCATCAAATCAGTGTCAGTTAACTCTGACAACCAGGTTGCCTGTAGTGATTTTTAAGGTCCACCAGGTGTCAGTATTCAGTGACACAGTATTGGCACAATATCAATACAGTTTGGCAATGTGTCGAAAGGCTTCATGACGCCTCATCGACCCATCACTACTTATTATGAATCTAAATACAGGCAATAAGACAACATAACATGACGATCAACAAAAGTCACTTGAACTTACCAGGGGAGTCCATTCTGCCATCACCTGTTGAAAACAAACATTACAGTTATTAGATACTCAGATTCCAGAGTAAATCCTTCCATCAAAATCGGTGACAGAATTGTATGTGTAATAGAATTTGGCCTCACCTAGGACAACAACGCGATCCTTTTGTCGAAGACTTTCCAAGACTTCTGCCCTGGTTTTGTCCCAGTACTCCTGCACTGGCTCGATGCAGTAGGCATCTTGTATCCTGAAGAAAGTTGACTCTGAGACCATCCCCATCGCCATAAACTTGAACAGCAAGGCTACTTTCCTGTAGTTGTTGCCAGACAGGAGAATGTTGGCAGACAGCATGAAGTCACCACCCTGCATACCAAACCTCAGGGTCGGCTGAGAATTCCACTTCCACAAGGAGTGTCCGAAGGGGCATAACTGTAAAGAAAGTAGCACCACATCTAAAAATAAAAAATATACATTTACAAAATCAACACATGCGAATTCANAATTCACACAAGTACATAACTTTTCTACCAGCAGACTTCTAAGAGTCTTCATACATTTACTGGCTATCATGTCCCCATATGTGAAATGGGGCTAGGGACTCAAAAGAAGTGTGTGGGGGGTGGGGTGAAGTGTCATCTAACTTACAAATTCCAAAATTACTCCAGTCCCCCGAGGTTTCAAAGTCACTTGAAATGGTGGGGAACCCGGGCATGCTACCCCAAGCACTCTGTCAACATAACTGCACTGTTGCTGTGGCAGTCTCAAGTGCCTGGCCAGAGTCAGAAGATTCTCATTGAAGGTAATGTTTGCAGTTTTGCCAACCAGGTCATCTTCAGAAGATACTCTGTGTGGGTCTGTGGTGGATTCAGAGTCTTGGCCAGGAGGATCCGGTGTGTCGAAGTCATACACTAATTCATCCACACTTATATTAGCCAGCTCATTTGTTTCAGCCCCAACCATTCTGAAGAAAGAGTAATAATGAGTGGACATTGGTCAAGGTGTTGTGTTTGACAAATGCCCTAGTATATTGATAAATTCACCCAGAAAATAATACATTTACAATACAAATATACCGTAGGTGAAGAGAAGGGACAAAATCCTCATCTGAGCTGTCTCCATCTTCCAATCCCATTTCACTTGGATTGGCCCAAAGGTCATCCATCTCAATGCTGTTCAGGAGCATGAAAATTATTTTAGATGGGAGAAAAGACGCTGACAGAAAATGAAAGCATTACTAAACAATACTTACACAGTGTTCCGCAGGTCATTGGTATCTTCTTTGTCTGGAGAGTCTGGGCGGTGTTCTTCAGCAATGCTCAGAGAGTGCATGCTGCAGTCAGGATAAATAAGGCCAAAAAAATAAAATCACTGGTCACCTAAAAAGTTCTACATAGACAATCACAGACTCATAGCAGTGAACTGTAGCCTACCTTGATTCCAAATCTCCTACTTCTCCCCCTGCAGACAGTGGCTGGACACCCGGTTGGGCAACAATGGTGGGGAATCAAACAGCCCATAAGAACTGGTACAAATAACTAAAATGCACAAATAATAAAGCAATGGATAGAAAACCTACAGATCACGATCCGATTCCTCAGTTATACTGGACACTGGTGGATCTGGAGGTCGAGGGTGTGCCTTGCTTGGCGTTGATGTGACTAGCCATCGCTTATAACTTCAACAAAGAGAAATAAATGTTCATATACAAAGTCATAATACAAACAATGACACTTTTTTGGTCGGGGACTCATTTAGATAAAGGAAGAGGGACCATGCATTCCGTGGTTGACAATAAATCACAGTCAGACAAAAAACGCTTCTAGGATCGTCAGTAAACACTAGTTTATACATAACATTACTAGCTTTGTGAGGTTTATGGCTAACAAACGCGACTACATGTTGTACTGGTTTCAGATTTATGCAGCTCATTGCAAAACGCGATTCAAACCCAATCTGCGCAAAATAAGGAATTTAGTAAAGTAAATACACAGTCTTGAGATATTTCACATGTGAAGCAAGTTTGCCAAATAGCAAGCGATGCAGTTATCACCTACCACAACAACAATGTTTAGGCAGCAAGCTAACTAACTTGCTAACTTGCTAAACATCCCGCTAGCTACTTAGCTACTCAGCAACAGACCACGATCATACAAAAGTCGAAAAAAAGGCAGTACAAACAATGACTAACACAGTGAAAGTATGACAAGGACAACAAACTACCCTTTCTGGACTGCCTGGTGAGCATGGAAGGAGATGGAAGC
>NW_015150482.1:2319434-2337918 GCF_000732505.1 Cyprinodon variegatus
CAGTTCTCACCGTAAAGCAAGACTGACTCTCGCGAGACTTCTGAGCCTGTGGGTGCGGGCCGAGGGCTCCTGCAATTGCAAGTGCGGTATTTCCCCCACAGACCACCAGGGCGGCCGAGAATACCTTTGTTCAACCTGAAATGACTCATTTAATCATCCAAAACGTTATGGAACAAATTAATTAATTGAAAAATGTTGCATAGTGTGCCTTTAACAAAGGAAAGAGAGTAACTGGTCTGGGACATCCAATTCAGAGATGCTATAGTGTTTCCTCAGCATGACAAAAGGAACACTGACTCACTGATCTGTGATCAATATGTGCCAAATAACTGTACGTGGCCATGGCCCCATGCACCACCCTCCACTGGAGATTCGCACTGCATTTCTCAATGGGAGGTTTGTACAGGGATCTCCAGCTGCTCTGGGGGATGAACCTGGCACCAACACATCAAACCACCTTGACTCTCTGACCCCAGCCAACATCTTTGTTCAGGACCTTCACGGACAAAGCATAAAAACTCTTTTAAGATACTTCAGAGAACTTCCTTATCTCAGGTGTTCTGAAGGATAACAGAAGTCTGTCTGCTTCCTCCTGCTCCTCCACTGCAGCATAGATGGACAACTCAGGAAATCCTTCTGTGTGTTCATCTGCCTCTAAGGCTGTCCTGAAAGAACCACAAAGTCTGTTCATCACTTCCTCCACCAGTTTGTCCATGAGGCACAGAGACTTCATTCCAATGTCTTGACACAGCCTTGCAGCACTTTTCCACTGGCCTGCTGACCTCAGTCCTGCCAGCTAGGTCAGCCCTGCTGCTATAAGGATCCTCTGAACACTGTGCGAGCTGAGAATCCTGCTCTGTATGGCCAGGTTATAGAACAAAGGTTCTTCACCCACAGTCCCGTATAACTGGGAGCAATCTCTCTTACTGTTAAAAACTGTTCTCCAGTTATGCAGAACCGACTGGTAAAAACTGGAGCTCTGTGTTGCATCCAAACTATCCAGTTTCAAGAGAAACAGGTGCTTATCATAAACCAGGTTCCTCACTCTGCGCAGCAACAAGTATGTGTTGGGATCTGGAGGTCTGTCCACCTTTCTCCAGCAGAGGGCATCCTAGGTCTCCTGGAGCCGGAGCTGACTTCTACACCTGCGGCTCGTTAACTCATCAGGAGACCAGCATATAAGCAGTGGCAGTGCAACACTCCAGTGCCAGAGTGTTAAGCCAGTTACGGAAGAACCTGACTGAATCCTGAAACTCTGGAAGAGTTTCTCACCTGCAACTACCTGTCTGATCTCTGGAATTCACTGGATGATCAAACTGTCTGAACCTGCCTGCCTGCTCTCAAGAAGAGAACTGGAGAAAACCTCTGATCAGAACTCTGAGAAGTCTGAAGTCAAGTCCTGCCACTGCCAAGCCCTCTGCTCACCATCTGCCTCTGGACCCTCCTGGTTCCCTCCCTCTGCCGCTCAGTTAACCTCTGAACAGGTACAGACCTGCATTATTCTTCAAACTACTGAACCTGGATCTTCCGTGTCTGAGTGTGTTCTGCATGTGGGTTAGGCCCCTTAATCCCATCATGACAGAACACTCTGGCCAACAGACTAACCCAGCAGACACACTCCGGAGGATGTTGGAGGAACAACAGACTAAAATTCAGAGCCTTGAAACCGCCCTCCGTGAGTTTTACACACGTCAAACTCAGAGCCTTGAAACCGCCCTCCGTGAGTTATACACACGTCAAACTGAAATTAATCAAACTCTACAGAAATTAGCCGGCTATCTTAGAGATGCTGCTCCAAGAGCGGAGCCAGCTCAACTTCTGGTTCCGGAGACAGACCCGCCTCTAAGGTCAGAACCTGTTCCGTCACTTCCTGAATTTCGCCCTTCACTTCCTGAAAGATATTCTGGCAATCCAAGAATGTGTAAGGGATTTTTGTTCCAGTGTCAGCTCATCTTTGAGCATTCTCAGTCCAGTTTTCGTGATGACAAGATAAAGATAGCCTTTATTTTGTCTCAACTGTCCAGAAAGGCCCTTGAATGGGCGGAAGCCAGATTTTCATCTGAATCCAGTTTTGACTGCACTTTTGGGGAATATGCTGTTCCAGTCCAGGGTTTCTGTGCTCCGTAGAGAAAAAGTGTTGCCGTCTGAAGCTGAAACGCAGTTATGTGACTACTGAGGTCAATCAGCCCCTGTCCCGCTTTCAACACAGGTAAAAAAGCACTGCCGATTTAATTCAGTGGTATCCATCCCAGAAAAAATCCACCAGTCTCTACTGTATCTCTTTAATAACTTTGTCTGGAGGAAATACAACCACTGCACGGTGTCAGAGCATAGATGCTGCCAGATTGTTGGCAAGCAAAGTCCTCCCCCTGTAGGACTACTGGGGCTGGACAACTAATACAGTCATTCATTTTGTACTCCACTGCAGCCCGACTGGTAGAGTTGGCTGCTGTTCATTGCTCCACTGTCCTAGTAGAAGTCCCTCACATTTTGACCAGTTGACCTTAGCAGAAGAAGCTTGTTTTTATCATTTTAATTCCTGTTCAAAAATCTGAATATAATTTTGACATTGTACTGTATAAAAACTGTAATATCATCAGCATATAACAAACTAACAACATCGTTTGTGTTGTCTGCCAGGTTTAACCCTAAGACACTCTGCCTGAGCTTATGCAAGAAAGGCTCAATAGCTAAAGCATACAGCATCCCAGATAGAGGACATCCCTGTCTGATTCCTCTCTAAACAGATACTGCTCTGCTAAGTCCCTCTCCTACCTTTAACACTACTGTAGCTCTTGAATATATCAATTATATCCATGAAATGAAATTTTATCCAAAACCAAACACTTTAAGTGTTTTAGACAAATAATTATAATGAACTCGATCAAAGGCCTTTTCTTGATCTAGAGAAAACAAATCAAGATCAAGTTCCTGTAGTTGAGATAAATCAACAATGTCTCTAAGCAAAAACAAATTATCTGTTATTGTCCTTTCACTGACGTGTACACTGACTGACGTGTACAGTCATGTACATACATTCTTTAAGTCTATTCGCCAAAACTTTTGCCAGAATTTTATAGTCTATGCACAGTAATGAAACAGGCCGCCAGTTCTGTAGGAAACCCAAATCTCCTTTCTTTGGAAGCAAAGTCAGGACTGACCTGCAGCTCGTTGGAGTCCAAAAATCCATGAAAAACTTCCATTAAATTGTTTCCAAGTAAATTCCAAATATAGAACTCCGCAGGAATTCCATAAACACTTGGAGACCGACCACAGTTGAGCTGGTTCACCACTGCAGACAGTTCTTCGAAATTAATGAAAGACTCCAGTGAGGCTGAAAATGCTTCTCCTAACCGAGGGAGTCCTTCCAGTATCTCATCCATACATTCAGAGTCACAATCATCAGCACTGAATAGGCTGCGGTAGAAGTCTATGGCCACCTTCCAATCACTAAAGGGTCAGAGGCCACAGCTCCATTGGAGTTCCTAAGGTGCATCATCTGGTTCTGTTGCCTGACCTTTTTTCTCCAACTTAAAAAAGAAAAAAGTGGGTGCATCTACATCTTTAATAGACAGGATTCTTGATTTAATTAGAGCACCTTTAGCTTTTTCATACAAAAATCAACTTAAATATCGCTCTTATTCCCCCAAATTGGATTATTATTATTATTATTATTATTATTATTATTATTATTATTATTATTATTATTATTATTATTATTATTATTATTATTATTATCTAACCCATTAATTATGCCCTCTTCTAATAAACTAATTTCTTTTTCCAATTCAAAATGCTGACAAAAAAATTCTAATTTGTGTTTTCCCTACCTCCCACCATTGACTTATTGACTCATTGACTGAGCATAAGAGTGCCGCAGTTCTGTGTTTTGTCGACAGGATGTACGATTAGAAAACTCTGTGATGCCTCTTTTAATTAAAACATATATTCCTTACACATTAGTTGTATGCTTATTAGATGATATTTTCACCAAACCTGTGCCCAATTGTGCAGAAGAAAAATACAGGACATTGCAGACATTTGTGATCATTTCCCTCCATTTCTGGATCTTTGCTTTGACCCAGCTTTTGCATTAATATTCACACATGTGGCTACAAGCATTAGATTACTTGAAATGTTTATGATGTGAAAGCAGACTGCATCAAAAAAAAAAAAAAAAAAAGGTTTATTTTGGTACACACCAAACGACTTTTGTTGTTGTTTTAACAACAACATAATTTTAGTACTGCAGAAATCGACTTTATGTTTTGCTCAACTTGAATAACCTGTTTTCCTCAGCCTTTACTGAACACTAAACTTTCTATGCAAATTAAAGACATTAAGACTGTTTGCTACCGTAAGATATATACAAGTAATAACTTCTCCAAAGAGGCCAATTTAGAATAATCCTCCAAACAACAACATTTCCCTTTTTTTCTGTTATCAAAGTTTGTCCTCTTTAAATCGTATTGGAGATGCTCTTCCAAAAAATTTGTTTTTCTAAATTATATATATTTCAACTGTAAGGTTTATAGTTCATCAATTAATGTTTATCCTTGCACTGTTTCATTGGAAGAGTGGTCAGATTATAGTTTGAGACTGATGAGAAGACTTTTTCTGGGTATACAAACCATACTGACTTCCCTTGTAGCTTTTTAAAGAAATAAGAATTGATGTTAATTCAAATAAAAATAGATTTTTTTTCTGTAAAAGAAATTGTCTCTTGATGTTTTCAGGTTTTGTAGAAAAACATATTTTTGTAAAACATTTTTTTCTATATGTAGACATCAGCTGTATTCTGAGTATAATAGACTTAATCTGTATTATGAGTATGTCTGAGTGTTTATATGTTTAAGGAAAATGTACTTAGAGCATGAGTTTCTAGCATAATAAACAAATGTATAGTGTTTAAGGTGGTATGAATGAATGCAACATTAGCAGATGATTTTAGTGCAGTTTCCTGAGACAAAATGGGATTAAAAAGGTTCCTTCTACTCTAATATCATCTCTTCTGAATGATAGCTTACACGGTAGAGAGCAGCTTAGCATTGCAAACCTTATTATTTTCTTCTAAACTGCTTATAGAGAATTGATAACAAATTAAATTCCACTATACCGTTTAAAGAAAACTGAAAATGTAAAGTTATTAGCAGTTTCTACTTTAGTTTATTATTAGCAGTATCTACTTTAAAAAGAAACACAGGAAAAGAGCACAGAATGAACATGTTTTTTGAACATGTTTTCTAAGTTAAAGCAAAGTAAGCTCTGGAAGACTTTGTTTGCACATGTATTAATCAGTTTGCATGCATTTAAGGGCAATTATCTGCCTAACATTTAGAATAAATAAATATTCCTCTATCTTAACCGAGAAAGCAAAAGCAGATCTAAAAGGAAGAGAGGGAAAATCTTTCCCACCTGCATAGATTGTGTCTTTTTTTGTGGTTGTGTGGGTGGGGATGGCTGTGATGGACACTGTCATTCCACAGCTGGATGCACACTACAGATGAGGGAGCTACTCAAAAGAGCTCTAGAGGAGTGACAAAGCTGTGGATGACAAGTTGTGCAACAGTATGGAAAAAAACAAGTATTAAGGAGTAATTTTCTTTTGGCTTGATTGAAGTTGTTCAGTTTCACAATCCTGTTATGGCGATTTTCTTTGCATTTTTTCCATGTACAAAAGAATGAACTTTGTCTAGGGAGTGTGACTGTAAAAAATGACACCCCAAAAAACTAAAAAAACAAAAGAAAAGGCAAGAGGTGCTATTTAAATGGTTCTGTTTTTGGTCTTTATTAGAATATGAAATATTTAACATTAATATATAACCGTTCTGTTAAAAGTATATTGTCTTTTACATATACCTTATCTTGGGACATTTAATGTCAGATGATAACCAATAGTATGCATATGAAATGGAATATTCCAGAGAAGCGTTCCAAAAAATGTGATAAATCAGTTTGATTAATTAATTCATAAGGTGAGCAATGTTTTTTTTCACAAGACTGCTTCTTTTGTTCAGCTTTTTTCCTTGACAATGAAATAATTATTGAAAAAAAAGCATTTGTATTTTCTCAGGCTATGACTTCTTTATTTAAAGCTCTTCACTGTTATTCACATTCCATCATATGTCTTTAGAATATTAAAAATATTTCACCAGAAAATCTGTTTTAGAGTATTTGATTTCTACTTGCTCTAGATGATTGCAAAATTTGTTAGAAAATATCCAAAGCAAGACTTTGGTTAAATCCTTTCCTACAACAGGATATGCCAGCTGCAAAATGTGTCTAAGATTATTCAGTCTTCCAAGAATCCTATGATATTATTTTACACAACATAAATAAATAAATAAAGAAGCAATAAAAATGTCCCTTGCTTAATACCACCAACAGATTATCGACATGAGGAGTGTAGCAGAGAACAGCAGGGGTAAAAATAACATGTGACATTCTGGGAATACATTTTGAGTGTGAAGTTTCCTCATATTTGTACCGTTTAACAAAATATATTCAATACTGAAATACAATAATGACTTTCTTCAAATCGCCTACTGCCAAACTGCATACAGCTCTGAGGTTATCATTCATTCTCAGCTTGTTTTCTTCAGGACATCAAATGATTGACACAGTTTAATCCACAAGAGCTAAGCCATCTCAAACATGCCCACTTCTGAGGGCCACAGCTCCTGAGCATGACATATAGAAATGCAAATTTAATATGCTGTGAACAATAGCCTCCAAAAACCAAAACAACCATCACATCTGCTGCTGCCACAGTAATTCTTTGTATTATTATTAATCCCCACAAAGATAAACCTATGAATTCCATTTTGTTAAGTAATTAAACATTGCAAATCTTGTGAAGGTCAAAGAGGTCACATCTGATGACAGTGTTTATTCTATTTATTTTATTAAGAGTAATGCATTAGTAATTGGAAAAAAGACAGAGTAGCTTTTCATTTTCTGTTGCTTCTATAATTCCAATTGAGGGAGGCCAACAAACACAATCTTTGTGATTAGCTTTGATTACTCTAAAAGCTGAACAAGCATGTACTAAAGCTTATGTAAATAGGATGCAGAACTGTTTACTCAGTCATTTTTATTCTTTATATTTGACAGGTCTTTTATGAGGCGTTCAGTAAATTATGTAGGTTTGTTTTTTTATGAATTACCCAGGCTCTTGAAAATATATTCATTTATACACGCTTGTGTAAATTCTCAGTCATAGTGAAAAATATTTTCATTCATAATTTAAAATTTACAAAGTTAACAGCCCAACTTTTATGCGTTGCCTTTTAAAATTATGCAAATTCATCTAATTTCTTCAAATTTTAATGACACTGGAGCAAAAAAAATTGTTTTATTTAATTGACATTTCAAGTAATGATATGTGCAAAACTAAGTTAAAGTTATTATGATATGTTAGACTTATGCATATGGTGTACATTCTTGTGTTAATTATCAGATTTAAATAAATTATTACACCATATTGCACATTTTCAAAGAGCCTAATGCTACGTTCACACCGGACGCAGCAGGCGCAGCAAAATCGCGTCTGCTGCTTCATTTTTGCTGCTTGTACCAGTTAGTTCTGACGTGCGGCTTAAGCAGCTTTTCTGCTCTGGCTGCGCGGTCCAAAAGTGGGTCTGACGCGCGTTGGCGGAGCTTCACTATCCTTTCTCTGCCTTGCAGCTATATTTGCTGTGATCAGTGGGAATAAAGTAGTTTTAATATGTTTTTAAGTGAGAAAATACACCTGAAAACTTAATCAGTGCAGTCAGTTCATTCAGATTATCATCCTGCCTTTGAATATTATTTCTGTCGGAGCCGCTCAGACCCCCACATACCAGCGGTGCGCCGACAGTAGGAATCCCTTCAACAGCAGCCTCTGGTCAGGTCGCCTCCTCGCAGATCACCGTGGCGGCTGCAGGCACTGCAGGCACCAGGATAATAAAAGCGAACATATTCTGCCGGCAGATTTCTGCATTTTAAGTTAATTTATGCGTCAACAAACTGTTTGAGATGAGTGATCACACCGCTCTGTGTCATCAGCGATGTGTCTGTCTCACGGCCAGCTCCCAGATCAGCTTCTCTGATTGGTTGACGCGGCGCGTCGAGCAGCAAAAGTTAAATTTTTCCATCTCGAGCAGCAGCGCGTTTGCGGCACGTCACGCGTGTCAGATGCTTAAAAGCGCCTGACACGCTGCACCTGCTGCTCAAAACGCGCTGCGGGACCTTTTGCTGGGCCTTGACGTGCATCAACCATTGACTTTGCATGTAAACTTGCTGCTTCTGCCGCGCCTGCTGCGTCCGGTGTGAACGTAGCATGACACTATATTCAGTTATTCTCCCATACATTCACACACTTTATGCTGACCCTAGGCTCAGTGACTCAAGGGAGGCTGCCAAACCAAGCGCCATTAGGCCCTCTGACCACCATTAGTAGGTAATGCAGGTGATGTGACATAACGACAAAGAAATCTTGAGGCATGTTTTGAACAGGAGACCCTCCAGTTGCAGGGAAACCCTTTCATTGGATGCTGTCGCCCCAGTGGTTTATATTAAAGTATGGCCTAGTGGGGAACGTTGGCGTAGTGAGTTAGAGCAGTGCGCTTGTGCTCTGAGAAGGTTGCAAGTACCCGGTTCTATCCTCTGGGTTTCTGAGGCACTTACAGTAACCCCACACTGCTCCCCGGGAGCCGCACAATGGAAGCGCACTGCTCCCCAACGGGATGGGTCAGCAATTATCCTTATTCAGCTTTATCCATACCTTAGCTTAGAGATATTCCAGGCTAACTTTAACTGTTAGATGCTGTTGGATGAGTCACAGAACAAGGATGTTTCCTCCCAACCAGCTTACACTGATTTTGACTACTCAAATGTTTCCTTCATTTGAATGACAATTCATGAATAAACCAATAGTTGAAGAAATAGCACCATGAAGACCCAAAAACATGGTACACAGGAATGAGATAAAAATTATGGAGAAGTTTAAAGAAGGGAATACGCTATAATTTGAACATCTCACAGAAGAACATTTTAGCCCATTATCATACTATGTAAGGAATATGGCACAAATGCAAACTTACCAGAATTTCCAATCTACTATGTAAACAAAGGAGTGGATTATTTAGAAAAACAAACAATTCCTCAAGACAAGACACGCTTTAGACATGCTCTTCACAAAAAAGGGGAGTGTTGTCCTATTGGTTAGAGCAGTGCGCCAGTGTACCCGGTTCGATCCCCAGAGCCTCCACCCTGGGTCCCTGAGCAAGACCCTTAACCCCACACTGCTCCCCGAGCACCACACAATGGCAGCCCACTGCTCCCCAAAGGGACGGGTTAAATTGCAGAGATTGAATTTCCCCATTGTGGGAAAATAAAGGGATTTACAAATAAGGCTTTTATGAAGGATTTGGTTAAAGAAAGTGATTAAAAAGCCAGCAGGTTGCCAAGGGCCATGCAGGAAATGAGGCAACATGTAAAATATATAACCCAACTTATTTGCAGCTGTATTTGCATTGAAATGTGGTTCTCCAAATGATACCACACTTTCCTTTTATAAAAAAAATTAAAAACTGTGATAACATTGTATCGTTTTTGTTTTGTTCCAAGTTTCTGCTCTATGTATTCTTGGTTTAACACATGAAATACCAGTACAATGCATTGGAGTTGTTGGTGTAGTGCTGGAAAATGTGAAAAAAATATTAATGAGTGTCAATACTTGTGCAAGGTGCTGTAGTCCTTGTTCCACAACTACGTGTTTTAAAAATAGACAATCCTTCTTCAACAATAACAACATATGTTTCCTTCTTTGCATCTAAGCACTCTTTGTATTTCATTTTCTGTTGAAGACTTTAGATTTAGTCATTTTGAAAGAAGAGACTCTTGCAGCTAATTCTCACCGTGAGTCATGTAGTGTAAATCCTCCCTAAGCGTTTCCTTGGACTACCGTAAGACACACTGTGCCATATAAATTCATTTCAACAACATCTTGAGGTCATTTGAGCATCTGCTCATGTAAAGTGCGAAGGACCCTGCTGATGCAATAAGTATTTACTGAGGCACACAACCACTAACCAAATTTCCTCCCTGCTGGAAATGCAATATGTAACAGTTGTCATTTCCAATTACTCAGACTGAGTAGGAGGCAGGTGATTGACCCTGTAAGCATATTGTGTGCCTGAAGATGTGTGAAACCAGCCACAAACAATGATAATGGACAGCTTCCAGTGGTTAGTCTCTGTCTCAAAATCTTCTGCTGCATTGTAATGATCTGCGCCTCAATGGTTGATAGTTGCAACTTGGTCTCAGCCGATCTGTAAATAGGAGATTTCTTTTCCCCCTGTGAAATGGTTTACTAAAGAGACTCACTGCATTTTTTTTCCTGAGATAGTGCCAGCCAAAAGCACCAGCAATGTGAGCAATAAAAGTAATGATATTAAGTGAGAAGATATCTCTGCAAGCAGACCACTTAACATATGGCAGGGATGAATTGTTGTACCAGAAACTATTTGTGTGTTTGGCACTGAGAAAATGAAAAACAGGCCTGTTTTGAAGTGAATCATTCGAAAATGAGTTTTCCTTTATGCCGTTAGGAATTAGGGAAGACTATTTTTGTATCATTTTGCAACCAGTAGAATGTATTTACTGTAGATGTTGTCACTGTAACATACTTGTATTTTCTTTTCTTATGTTTTTATAAAGTAAAGCACTGCTGAAATGTAAAAGAAAAGTAAACTTGGTTTGTAGCTTTATATTTGTCCATTAGATTTTATTTGTTTAATTTTCATGAAATTTTGATAAATCTGATTCATGGGATATCACTGATATAGCATATTGTGTAATGTACAGAGAATTCCAACAGTCTTCAAACAACAACCAAAAGCCTTTATGATCATAATGGCCAGGATTAAAGGTAAGTGGAGGATTTTCACAATTTTTCACAAGACCCGCTCTCTCCACAAAAAAAAATGCACATGCACCACCCTGTACCTGCTTCTGAAAGGGAATAACTATCAAACGCATGCGAGAGCATGCAAGAGCCCATTTCTCCTTGTGTACGCTCTGTTTAAAAGTTGCTGTTTGCATCACTCCTACAAGCTTTCTTTCCAAAAGAGGATTTGCAATTTTTCCGCTATGTGAGACTCACGACCGGTAAGTGAATATTTGGGACGAGCAAGTAGGGCGGCTTTACTTAAACATATCACCAGAATGATTGACAATTAGGAGGACCACTTATATTGATGATTAACCTGGGAAAAACAACATCCTCCACTATACCCTTAAGTAGTAAGTTTAACATTATTTTGGTTTTGCTCTTTGTGCTCATTTGACACATTGGTTACAAAAAAGTCTGTTTCTTATATTGCAGCTTGGAGAATTTAACATCCAGAATTTAGTTTTCCGAGACCTTTAAACAGAACCAGGTTGTTGTTGTATGAATGATGACACCAGGGTAGAAAAATTTACCTACATTTTTCAAAAAATTTTGATTATTGGGAAAATTATCATTTAGTTATCCCGTTACAACAGGAACAAAAAATAACACAGTATTCAAGAAAAGGAACCTCTCACACTAAAACATGCTTCAGAACCAAATAAACTTGCCATAAGTGGTGACTTTTTAACCATTTAAATTTTTTTAAACATGCTTGTGTGATATGAAAAATTCTTCACCAGACTGGACTTCCCTGATTAAACTTTTCAAGCTAAAAGATGAAAGTAATACATACTTAATAGATAGACCCAGTGGTGGCTCTGAGGTACTCTTCAGATGTACCCAATTAGGACAAACTGGGCTGTCTCTTCAGGGTAGTAATGTATGAAAAAATAATCTGCTTAAGTCCAACATCTGTTAATTTTAAAATCTTTTTAACAAACAAGTCACTGTACTCGCACTTGTGCTCATCTTCTTCCACTCTTCTAATTCATGGTGGCAGCAGTCTCAGTAGAGACTTCCACTTCTTTCCCAGACACATCCTCCAGCTCCACTGTGGGAATCCCAAGGCCTTTCCAGGCCAGCTAAAACACACAATCCCTCCACCGTGTCCTGGGCCATCGCCTGGGCCTTCTTTCAGTGGGATTTTCCCCACTTTCAGTGCGACTCTGGTGTCCAGGGCACATTTCTGAAAGATATCTTAGTCTCCTCAGCTGACTCCTCTCGATGTGGAGGAGAAGTGGCTCTAAACTGAGTCTCTGAATGGCTGAGCTCCTCGCCTTAACTCTAAGAAAGTGCCTGGCCACCCTGTGGAGAAAGCTTAATTCAGCTGCTTCTATCTAAATCTCTTTCTTTCGGTTATCATCCCAATTTCACAACCATATGTGAGACTAGTATGTATTAGTATGTAGTAGTATGTTCAGCTTCCTCTCGACCTGAAAAACAAGTGCAGGGTCTGTATTATGGCAGCAACTGATCCTTTTCTCTTTCTCCCCTCACTTAACAGGATTTAAAGGGGACAAGCCCCCTCTTTCCACTTTAGAGCCATGGTCTTGAACTTGGAGGAGCTGATGCTCATCCAGGCCACTTGCAATCACCCTTAGACTGATACACTTTGTTCAAAATGTACGGATGTGAATGTTTGCTATTCTCTTCAGTCTATACTACTCCTAATTTTCTGTTGTGCATTTTCTTCATGTCATGAACCTTTAGTCTTAATTTTGTGTCTGTATTTTTCCCCTTTTGATTATGTTCTGATTTGTTTTTGGTTAGGTTCTTGTGTTTTATCTGGATTTTTGGTCAGATCCCTGTTAAAGATTTCCCCTGCTTTTATTGTATCTGCACTTTTGCTGTGCTCTAGTTTATCAAGCCTTTAAAATCAGCTGCTTTGCCTTCTTTCCTTTCCTCAGCTGCTCCTCATTTAACCTGATTAGCTCTTCTGATTCACTTGGAAATGCCAGAAAGTACGGAAATCTGATTTGGTTCTGGTTCAGAAAAACAGCCGAAGGAAATAACCCCGGATCTTTACACAACATAACTTTAACAGAGGGATTGAGGGTTGGTTCTGGGCTCAGGGTTTTGATATGCTTCCGCTTAAACATTGTTGATAAAACACTGTTTAATTATCACCTTAGTTTTTGAACAACTTCTGCAGGAGGCTGTACGATTCAGTGAGATAAACAGGTGTATTTGTGCCAGGAATAATCTAAACTATGCAGGACTCTGGGTCTTAAGGAACATTATTTATACATTTCTTCAATATCTTTTAATTAAACTTTGTGATAGTCTGGTCCTGTTTGGAATACAAATAAAATAGAAACATACTAATGAAAAACATTTCATATATGAAAAACAGAACTAATCTTACTGCTTTTATCAACTGTTTCAAATAGTTTATAACAAATTATTGTATCTCCTTCATGCCATAGATGGTTTGGTTTTGGTTTTAGCTTGCAGTGTGCCTAGACATAAACTTCATTTTCTGATGAAATGACTTTCACACTGTGAAGTTGCCTGGCACTTAAGAAAGTTGGCACTCTAATTGATTTGGGTTGCTAACAGCTGACTGCTGGTTGTCATCTAAAACCAAAGATCAATATTCTAACACTTGCCAAAAGAGGTCGAAAGGCATTTTGCATAGAAGCTGCCCTGCAGATAGACATTTTCACACTGATATGCTTGTCAAATCAACACTTAACAAGCTGCAGCTTTTCTCACCCAGCATGGGTTCTTATTAGAAACATCTTCAGAGATACAGCTGCTGTACCCAAACGACAGACACACATTTTCTTTGTTTCCTGCTCTCTCTTTTTCTTTTTAAGGCTACATCTTGAAAGATATAACAGCAGCACAGTATTTGTCACCAAAAATGTTTTTTTTTTAACCTCACTTCTGTTATAAATAGCTCATTTGTTACCATTATAGTTTAAGCCAGTCATTCATTTTAACTTAAGAGGATCCTTAAACAAAAATGCTGGCAGATATTTGAAATTTAATTAACAAACCATCAGATTAAAAGGATGCAAATCTCACACAACTTAGATCCATGACTAACTGAATAAAGAGAGTAGAACCTTGAAAGCTAGGAATCAAGGTGTAATCAGGACAACAAAATGAAGCAGCAAACATCAGAAAGCATGCTTTGATGGCACCTGAGACAGACACTGACTGTGCTAACAGAAACCTTAAATTGAGGATTTTAAAATGGATCAGACTCTGCATGAGCACTCACTTTAGCTTGGTAGATGCTAAAGAATTTTTTCCCTCTACTAATTATGGTTTCTTTCATGCAGTGTCATGGGAAAAAAGACTTTTTGACACATTTCACTGATTATTATTATCACTTTTAACGTTCCATAACTTGACCCAGTTTTAGATGGGAATAAATTAAGACATGCGGCTAAACAGAATATAAGATACTTTTCCCTTCAGTGTAGAAAGAATCCTAAAGCAGCATATCTAGTAGGACAGAAATAAAGATATTTTGGACTAATATGCTGTATTTCTTTTAGCAACTGCCTTAACATTTTTCTAATGACTAGCAGATGTCTCAGAATTGTGTATGTATTTAAATATTGTTAATATTTATAGGAATACTGCAAACAAGCAATACTTTTTATGTCACTGGTTTTTAAAGGGGCTTTTTTGGACAAAGAGCTGTGAAGAGTGCAAGAACCGAAAACAAATTACACTATTAATTATCTGCTACTGCTACTTTATTTGTGAGCAAAGGCTTCAAGTCTCCTTTAATAATAGTTGGATGATTCTTAGTTTGACAAATAAAATCTAACGTCTCTTTATGTTCTCAGTTTTACAGTTCAATGTTAAAATAAAGTGGCCTTCACAAGTAGTTTTTGATAAGGCCAGTATGTCAGAAATCCTGCCTGTTTTTTTTTATTTTATTTTTATTATTATTTTTTTGGGGGGGGGTTTCATCGGGTTTTTTTTAACTCAATTTCAACTCGGTCCCCACAGCCTTTACTCTGGGTCCCTGAGCAAAACCCTTAACCCCACACTGCTCCCCCCGGTGAAGCACAGTGGCAGCCCACCGCTCCACCAAGGAGATTGGTTAAATGCAGAGGTTAATTTCTCCAGTGTGAGATTAACAAACTTCAATCAATATTATTATTATCATTACTTTTATCGTCCCCTGAGGGAAATTTGGTTTATCGGAGTAAACAAAAATGGGGATACAATCATAATTTTACAAACATCACAGAAACAACCAACTTCTGGCTGGCTGTTTGCTTCTTGCTGCTCGGCAGTACTCTGCTAATTAGACCAGGCAGATGCACCTTGCCACTTTTCCAATCACCCTTAATGCTCCCAGCTTTTAACTGCTCCATTTATTCCCTGCTAGTGTTCAACCTTCTCTTGCCTTTATGGGGATCATTCCAAGTGTCAGTGTGCACTGCCAGCCTCTCTGAGTTCCTGTGTTCCTGGGCTTGACCTTCTTTAATGGAACTCTCATCAATGTCTGACTCTAATCATATTCTGGTCTGTTCCAGACTTACAGCCATCATCCAGTGTACTAAAAGCCTGCTTCTAGCCCGTCAGCCACCATCCGCCAGCTATATGACTCTATATGCTTGTCAACAGTAGCCTAGTAAAGTAGCCCCAACCATCAGCGGCCAAAACCATTTTTGTCTGTGAGTGGTCTAGCCTCGATCAATGCCCCAGGCCCTAGACCTGGAGGGACAATCTCAACACAGAGATATGTTTTGAATTTTTGGATGCAAAGGAGGCGGGGTTTTGAGGGTGTGACGAAAAAGCTGTGCAATGCTGGAGAAAGCACAACAAGGAAGTTGGCAACATCTATTGAACAGTTCTTGTTTGACTCAGTTTTGGAATCAGTTTTGGAAGGATTAGACTATTAGACGTATTCGCTGTTCTACCAACAGGCTGTTTGTTTACACTCCACCACCAGATTTCTGTCGCACTTACTACGTCACAGTCAACTGTGCTCATTGGTCAGAGCGGTGGTCCATAGGCACAGACATGGTTTGAAAGACAAAGGGTTGTTCTCATCAACAATCTTTCGATGTCTCATTCATCAGAGCCAGACTAAATTACACATTTAATCTCACATTTAGTCTGGTTTATCAGGCTATGTCAACAGCTGATTATGCCCTGATCTTCTTCCTCAAGCCTACCTTTAATCTTCCAGCCTGCATTCCTCATCATGTTGCTAACTTTGGCTGTACTGTATCATTAATGCAGTCCTGAATGTGGATCATACCTATGCTCTAAAAGTACTTCATGACTACTGATGTTTAGGCAATAGGTCAGAAGCCACTCAGGCCTGTCACTGTGTAGCACTTGTGGAGGGACAGTAGCTGTGGACTTTAAGCGGCTCGGTGCAAATGCCAGTCAGATGTCCGCCAACACCTCAGACAGCTGATGTATATAGTCCCTTAGCCGCCCTGGGATGTGATTCATTGTGCCCTGCAGCCTTACTGGAGTGGATCTACCAGAGGGTCTTCCTTGAATCTGCTGTGTTCACAAAGAGGGGTGTGTTACCAGGCGCTGATATGAGTCTGGTACTGATGCAGGTGTTGGGATCCTTAAAGCAGGCATAAACCTGCTAGGTGCATTTGATAAAATGTGGTCCTTTTGGCATTTTTCATCTCTGATGTTGTAGCCTATGGTAAAATGTATGCCCTTTCACTTTTACTTTCGCACGTGCACTAAATTATCTGGGCAGATGTGATTTTGGCCATCAATATGCTTGTGTCTTGGAGCGCCAATACCTCACTAGTCCTGAAAACAGCATCACTCGCTTACAGCAACTCTTACCTCACCATTCAGCCAGGGTTTCTGGTTGGGATAACTGGCTGATGATGCCACCACCACAAGGTTTTCCTGGTAGTGATGAACATAAAGCAAAGAACAGAGGTCCAGGTCCACCTCTTCCTTACTGTATATGTAGCCACTTCTCCAAGGACCTGCCAAATTTGCACTGAAAACAGTCCTGTCGCACAGAGGCTACATCCCTGGGCCACACAGTGACTGTTTTTTAGTTTACCAAACCCATCTCATAAGTGGCGCCAGCAGGATGAATATGTGGTCAGAGACACCAAGCTAGGGTTGAGAAGAGCTCTGTACACACCAAGGGAGTTAGTCTACACATAGTCCAGAATGTTGTCTGTGAAAGGTTACATGCTGGTTTAAACTCGACATAGTGTCCATCAGTTTCATATGTTTAAAGTTAGGGTTAGTAATCCTGTTCAGAAACATTTTTTTGTTATATTGAGTGTAATTGTCCTTCAGTCCTGAGAGTAGTCAATACCTTACGTATTCAGAAAAATGGTACGAAAAATATCTGTAAGACTCGGCCAATCCCTGGCATTTGGTCAGAATGGAAGAAACAAAACAATCAGATGCCTTCATCTCTGTCACGACTCCTCATTGTGCACGCTCATCAAGTTTTACTGTTACAGGAAAGATTCACAAACAACCTTGGCAAAACTTGTGAGGTCAGTATTGCTAAGGAGAACAAGATAAAACTCGTAGGGTTAGTATTGCTGCTACCTTAAAATTTGCAGCAATAATATAGTTTATGTTCAGATAAATCAGACAAGTTTTTCAGTGATATGCATGTTCAAGATTGCGGGTGAAGGCGTAGCTTTGAACGGAAGGGGGAGGGAAAGGGGGAATGCCACTTTCAAATCTTTCTAGCTCTCCAACATTACCAACCACAGCTTTAAAATCATGTACAACTGCATTAAATGCCTCTGTGTGCTTTAAATGTAGTCAGTCTCTGGTGTCATACAGCTCTGTTGATACTTTGTTAGTATTAGCTTCTGGTGGGATGTGAACAATGGTGACTTAAGGGCTGGTTATTCTCCCGCAGCAGTGTGTTGCAGTGAGCTTGTCGCAGATATTTTTGATTTATGCCCAATATTAAAGCATGGTGTGTGCAATGTTTTCCCATGCCACAATGCAAGAGGGACAATCACAAACCTAGATACGGCCAAGGCAGTGAGGAAGTAGAAAAACGCAAGGGGCAAGTTTGTGCGAAAACCGAGGGACATGAGGGTGAAAAAGAGCAGGGATCCAGGTGGAAAAAGGATCCCAGCGTTCTCTCGCACCTCACTCTTCTAGCTGGTCCAACTTCATGCGTTGTTTTCCACAATGGCGGTCATACAAACAAAACAAGTCCGTAAGGTACCAAACAGGAAATACGGATAGTGTAGAGCAGATGTAGATTTGACCAATCAGAGGCCTCCTGTCTGCGGTCACCTACAGTACAATTTTGGAGAGGTGCAGTAGAGTTTCTGCAGCAGGGGCAGGATAACATTTGCAATCACTGCGACACACATGCAGACGACCTGGTGTCTGAGTTTAAACCAGCCTTAACACCACAAAAAAATTTCCATGACAGAAAGTATGGCCGACATTTTACCGTAGTATGTTAGCAGTAATTTTTCTTTTTCTTTTACCTGGCACAGTTCATACACCAACCCTTACTCATGTATATAAGGAGTCCTCCTCCTTTTCCCGAACGTCGGTCGTACTCTGCTCAGAGTAACTGAAGGCTGTTCATCTGGA
>NW_015150482.1:2337981-2342035 GCF_000732505.1 Cyprinodon variegatus
GAGTCCGCGATTGCGATTGGTTGGGAGGCAGTAGTGACTAGCATAAACCTACATAATAGGCTACAATGAGAAGGAAGGTAAACTGCGTTTCTTTATCGAACTTTTATCGACCCTCTTTTTTTCTATTGCGCCACACGTCTAACGATCGATATATATCGTTATTGAATTATCGCCCAGCCCTAGTAGAGTGTCTGCAGCTGGGGCAGGATAACATTTGCAATCACTGCGACACACATGCAGACGACCTGGTTTCTGAGTATAAACCAGCCTTAACACCACAGTAAATTTCCATGACAGAAAGTATGGTCGTAGTCTGCTTAGAGTAACTGAAGGCTATTCATCTGGAAGGCTGAGTCTGCCATATTAAGTTAAACTTTAGTTTGGTAAAGCACAGCACAATTCTTCATCTCTAGAAATACTCAGCCTCAGATGTAACAAGTCCACTTGTTATCCAACAACCAGACATTGGCCAGAATTAGTAAGAATCTTTGGCTTCCTAGTCTTTAGCTGGGTCAACCTGCCAGCCTACTTCCTCCTCTTCCATTTTCGGGAACAACGTTTTCACATATTATATACCTAAATGTCTCTGACTGCCATCAGATTAGTTGAACTATACTTCAGCTGCAAATTTAACACTGAACAAGGGACTAAATCAGCCTCAAAGGAACTGAAATAATGTCTAAACCCAGGAGCTGGAGAAGCTGCTGTGCATCACCATGGCAATGCCTGAATTAGTTGTTCAAGATCCTGCTGAGACATAAGTCCTTTAATCCTAGAGATGTTCTTTAGAGGACATTGTTACTGTTTTAATTTGCCTTAGGGTTCTGGTCAGAGTCCATCACTACAACCAGATTTAGAGCCTAATTAATGGCTTGAGGCTATATTAATTAAGGCCCTAAGTTTCAAACGCTGGTATTCATAAGATCTGCATGGGTGACATAACAATAAGGATACGGCGTGTCCTCCAGATTTGAAGAAAGATTAACAATTTCCTTCCTTTTTATTAGAATTTATTTTTTACAGGAGAAAAGTGTGAGTTGTGCTTCCAGTGAAATATTCTGTCTGAGCTGCCTGGTTTGATCTCATAAATAGAAAGCTGTACACCTGTTTTTCCTTTTTTTAACCTTTTCATTTTAACCTTTTCTTGTTGACTCATTATAGTTCATGACAGTCACCATCTTGGTTCACATAGTTGGAGTTATTACTTTGCCATCATTGCAAGTTATCAAAAGAATATTTCAATGTCTGGGTCACAGCACGGCTGTACCCAGTCACCTGCAGGTGTAACCTTTGCAGCTGGCAGTTCATGAATAAATCTAACTTCAATTTAATGGTTCAGTGAATGTTTCTAGGAAATTTTCGATTATGAAGTGACAGAAGACTGTTATGAACTAAAATGTCCAAAAGTTATTATTGCATTGTTACAAATATACCCTGTTTGTATTAATCAAAATCTTGCCCTGTGGAATATGCAAAAATACACAAAACTAAATCTTTCTCTTTCTTTGCTTGGTGAGGATGATTGGGTATAGCATTCAATATTATCAAACATGTCAGGGATCAGGAGTTCTTATTTTAATGTCTTTCTCCAAACAATTTCAGACACATTTTGTTAATATTCTTGTTGTGTGTTTTGTCAGATTACTGACTGGGCAATTATACAAAGTAAGCTCAGATTTGAAGCAGAGGCCTTCATACCTGAGACAAGATGTATACCCTTGAGCTCTTTATAAACTCTGCAAGAATGGAGACATTTTTTTCTGTTCTCTAGCTGGCAATGTTAAGAAAAAGGTTTGTTTTGAGTATTCCTACTTTGCAAAAACCTCAGCTGTCAAAATCATAGAAAGTCCCCAGTGGCTAAGGGGGGGATTTGACCCAAAGCCTTTTTAATTGAGCTTTATTTTTAATCTGATTGTTAATTCTATTTGTTAAAAGTTACTTTTATAAATCACAATTGTTTTTAGTATGTACCTTAATTGTTTTCTCTTTTGTTAAAGCTTGAACAGGCAAAACAATACATCACCTTCAGTCTTCCAAAGCACAAACCTCTGCTTTATATTACTTCCGCATTTCCCTTCCCTTAAATAAATGTTTAACAACTATTATCAACACCGCCATTTTGGACTAATTGAATAAAATCTGATGAACAATGAGCGGAGAATTGAACCGTTCCCTAATTAATGGAATATTTATTATTTGGTTTACCCAAAATTGAGAATGTGGGTTACAAACACATGCATAAAAATGTAAATATTTTTTTACCTTACATAGCATAAAGGTGATATATTTTATTATTGTAAAAGAATTTGCAGCACATGTGTTTCTGTTGTTTTCGAGGAAATACTAACCTGGATAATCATTACTCACAGACAGAGCTAAGATTGGAGACATAGAAATCTTTGGTTTTATATTACGCTCTCTTAAGTAAAACTCTGTGGTAGGTCATATAAATGGTCTGCCAATATTACCACATACACAAAGCAATCACAAAGTAATTCCTCTTGAAGTTATCAGCAATATGATATTTGTAAAGAATATAGCCATCTATTAATAAACATTTCCAGACATTGGCTTAGAGCTCTATTGATCAACGGTTCAAAACAATATTACCTGTTAGGGAAGCAGCCTTGTTACATTTCTATTTCGATGTTTGCTATGTAAAGTAGATAATTATTGTGATTATTTGCTAGAGATGGTACTGCTGGGAATTTTCAACTTCTTATCAACATTTTCTTAGATCAAATTGAGAAAATCAGCCTTGAAACATCAGGTTATATCTATGTTAAACACTCCATACCAGATAATAATAGTTCATGAGCCTAAATATAAGCAAATGCTTAAAAGTAATAAAAACGATATGCTGAAGTAGATTAAGAGAAAATGTATTTTCTTTAATAGTTGCTGGTGCAGTGTATGCAGCTTGCGTGTGTTAAGCTGTTCAAATGCAATAAAAGTTTAGCAGAAACAAAAATGTCAACAACAGGGTTTATTTGTACTTTTCTCAAAGAACAGGAAGAAAAAAAAAAGTCTTCCAAGAAGATAAGATAAATCAGCCTGGAAGAAATCTTGAGTTTCAATTTTATGTATCAATCATGCATGAGGTGGTGGAGATAAGACCAAGGTCATCTAGGCTTCCTGACAGAGGAACTTCCATTAATACAGCCACACGGATCTGTGTTTCACAGTTGTATCAGCCAAGCAATTTTGAGGGTGCTAAATTGGAACTATTGACTCTGACAACAGAATAAGTTGAAATTACAAGCAGACAGGTCTGCAAGGTATGCTAAATTAGTGCTAATTACCTACATGTGATCCTGCAGTTTTACTTTGTTGTTGTATTACTTTTTATGACGCAAACTTGGCTTTCAATCTGATGTAAACTGTAACTAATATTTGTTCTTTGCTAATAGTATATATGCTTTAAGATTCAAATGTACATACATAAACAAATGCTCTCTGTAATCTTTGTGTTTTTTATATGTTTAGATAGATATTATGTTGCAGGATTTTGAAATAGACAGGCTTAATTCTGATGGTCTTAAATTAGTTACTTTCAATCAAGTATTAAATTTGTAAACCTATTTACTAAACAAAGCTAGATTTACCCTAAAGACTTTTATATATGAATACATTTATGGGTGAACTTGCAATAGCGTACAGATGAGTTACTGGGCTGAATATATTAACGTAGATAATCGAAACATAATGGTTGAACATTCAATGCACATATATAAGCAAACAATGTAGCTTCTTTGGATGCAGTGTGCTTTCAGATTTCAGATTATAACTTCTAAAAAATATTGCAATGTCCAGAAATTAAAATGAAAGCAGTTTTAATCTCTTTTAAAATACATATAAGGAGTTGTTTTGGTTTGAGTTTTGAGTTTAATACTGGCTTTTATTGTAAGATCTGCATGCTTTTTTGAGTTCTTTTGGTATTTGCACTGCAGCAGAGATATTGTAAATTAGGAGGGCGGAGAAATTTGAGGCACAATACAGTTGAGCGGAAAGCAGCTGAGCCAGATGCAGTGTAAATTGGAGGTTACAGTATGTT
>NW_015150482.1:2343607-2375007 GCF_000732505.1 Cyprinodon variegatus
TGTGTGTGTGTGTGTGTGTGTCTAACAGTCACCGTGTTGAAATGTTTATCAACACAATCTAAAAATCCATCCACTTGCAAGCACGTGGGATGTAAGATGTGCTTTTACAAGGCGATGCCATTGTCAAGTGCCCAAATTTTGTGCGCAAGCTAAACTGAAGCAGATGTAGGAAATTAAAACATACTGTATATTGTGTGTCTAAACCAAAGATGTGAATACCAGTCTTTTTTGTCTTTTTTTGTGGATATTGTATTGCTCTTTGTCTGCAACAGGTTTTAAGTACACGTGCCTTGAGCTTGAGGGTGTTACATCTGAATTTTTGTCAGCACATGTTGCATTACATTTCTGGTCTTGCCTTTTATTTTATCTTGCACTTTTTTTATATTTTAGGATTGCAGCAAAAAATATTTGCCATGCTAATTGTCTGATCTGTCAGTCTAGACGTTATCTGAAAACTAGGATGCTCTCATAGAGCATAAAAGTGTAATTCCTAGATGGTCAGTTGGTACTGTACTTGATTAGGTTAAAAGTTGCATTGCTTTCTGCTTGATTTAGCAGAACACTGTAACCTCTACCCTACAAACTATTATTCTATACAGACTATGCTGAACAGAGCCCTTTAAACACGTCACACATATGTCCGACTTGACACGGCTTAATAAGCTACAAAATACACCTTTGCTTGTAACAAATATTTTTTAACAAGCTACCACAAAGCATAAGATAAAAAAATATATATTTGACATCTGCTACAAATTTAGTTTCAGATGAATGATAAGGTAAAGGTCCTATTATTAACCAGGCATTATGGGGTTTTCTAATGACAATGCCACCTGTGGATAAAATACACAACTGTAGCTCTCTTCTACTCATTCTCGTAGCTCTCACTCATTCTTAAGTTTTTTTTTTTCTTATTTTTTCACCTTTCACTGGCGCTTCTGATTATCTGCTATATCCATCTTAAACATCGATTTTTGCCTGGAATCATTCAAGATGGACACTCTTGACCAGGAGATGGAACCTCCCACCTGGAGTAAATTTAGAAAAATATGTTACTGGCTTATAGATGCATTGGCGGTGAACTACTGAAGTGTCAGTCTGCTCATCAACACTATGTTTCAGTCGTAAAGGGTCAAATAAAAAGGCCATTTTAATGATATTTTTTGGTAAATACTCACATAATGTCTCTTTAAGGGTAAAACAGAATGTAATGTTACAACAGGCAATGAAGTACAATATATTTTGATGCTTTCATGCTTTTCAAAATGTAACCAATGTTGCTGGTTTTTGTCTTGTTTTTACTGGCAAAAGGGAAGACATAGCTTACATTTGCTGGAGTTATACATGGTATTCATATAATTCAACAAGCAGATATCAATGACACCCACTGCTTTCCAGACATATGTAGTTCTTGATTGTTTTTTTCACTGAGTGACAAAGTTGTTGGGATGCCAACCTCTGGAAAATAATATAAAGTTTGCAGATATTGTGAAAAAAGCTTGTTTCACTAGATCAGTGTGTGAGGTAAAGAAAAGTCACATCCCTCAGAATCCAGAAAGATTATTCAAATTCCTTTGCAGCAGCAACTTTGTGTCCTTGAGACTGCTACCCTACAAATAGTATGCAGTATCACTGACTTGCAGAGATGTGTTTACCTTTTTGATGGACTTTCATTCTCCAATAAAGTAGCAGTGACAGTCAGAATTGACTAAAGTCTCAGAGTGGAAAGGGTATAACTGGGAGCTGAGCTCTTCTTTGCCTTTACTGAAGCAATTTCCCCATCCACCTGACAATCCCAGTGGTGTGTTCCTGCAGGCTGCAGGATTTTACCTGCCATCTATTTCCACTTCTCCCACTCTGTCAATATCTCCCCTTCATCTCTCTACACACCACTGCATCTTCTATTCATGCAGGGAAAACCACTGTCATGTCCATGGACATCCAAAGACACTGCTGGGGATTATTGTAAACCAGTGGAAGCAGAAAATCCGAAAATAGTATTTTTTTTTTTTCCGTCATGTCTTAGGTGGTCCAGCAAGTTCATTCTCTGTAGCAAATAAGTTTTTAGAATATAACAATTAGAATGAACAAAACAAAACGTTAATCATACGATAATCAAGTATGGAGAGTACAACATAGATGTCAACCAGTGGAATCAAGAGACAAACAATCTCCCATGTGTTGCAAAAATCATGAAAATTGACTAAGGTGCCTCAAGCAGCAGACTGGATTTCAATGTGTTGACCTACACATACTGAAATCCATTTGCAATTTGATTAGGAAAGGTTAAAAACATTAATAGAACATCAATAGAACTCAACTCAATGTTTCTACTGCGTTTTGCACCTTATTCCTCAATTCACTGCTGCACTTTATAAATGGAAATGTTCATTTCACTTTTGTAAGCTGCTGATTCACTGTTGAAAGCTGTATAAACTCTTTGTATACAATATCACAATAAAGTTTTTCTAAGTCTATTAATTCCTTTTTGGTCTTTTGGCTAACTAAAGTTAGAGTTGAAGTATGGTGGTTTGTTCCATTTTCTTTTACAAATACTTTATTCATGGTTCTTTTGGCCTTTAGTTTTTCTGGGTAACTTAACACCAGCAATGATACTTAAACAGATTTATTTTGTCATTTTGTATACACAATTGTAAACAGAAAGAAATTTCATTAAGAATAGCTCTCTACACGATTTCATTTTTCATTTTCATCCCCAAGTGTAGGCTTAAAAACAGTAAAAAACATCCATAAAAACAGTCATATAAACGTATGACTGTATATTTACAGTTCTAACATTTCAGTTCAATTTTTTTTATTATTATTATTATTTTTATACCATATATAACATCTATATTTGGTTCAAAAGAACTTGTAAGGTGATCTGGTGATTCTAAGTTGCCATTAACACTGACTGTGTGACCGTGGGTGTCTGCGTGGGCTCAGTGAGAGCTGGGATTAGCTTCAGCCCTGCTGTGACCATTAGCAGGACTAAGAGGATGCAGATAATTAATGAACTCTACTGCTACTCTTCTTACTTTTCTACAAGATGAGCTTGATATAAGCATTTTAATAAACAGTTTGTCCAGGAATGTTTTTATATTCTCATGTGAAAAATAAATGTCACATTATTTGAAGATTACATTTGAAACCCAATTAGCTTGTAACTTTGGAGATGATGAATTTTCTCTACATTCCTTATCTAATCATTCTATTTCTAGCTTACCACCTTTTTCTTAATCGAGCCAAAGCTATACATTTAAAAAATAAACAGCCAAAATGTTTTGAGAATACTATTTTGTGCTGTTTTTTGATATAATAATGCAGCTCTGAATGACCTTCATTGTTGAACCAAGGCATAATAAGCCAGCAAAGCAGCTGCTTAGGATCCCCAAACAAACTCACCTCCAAAGATTGTATAGCTGAATCTGTCTGCTTTTAAAAACAGGCTTTTATTTACCTGCTTACCTGTAAGATCATTACAGATTTCCAAAAAAAAATGTTTTGTTTCATTTTTAAAAAGCTTATCTAAATGCAGATTTGGAATCTATATTTTATTTATTAAACTTTTTTGTGCTCCTTTCTTATTAATAAAATGTCAGAAATTCATGATCTAAACTCTGACATTTCCTAGAATTTTAATTATGTTATTGCCTGGAGAGTTTTGACCTGTTATCTGATGAGATGGTCTTTATCTACATCTCAGGCTAAAGGGTAAAAAGATAGCCATCATAATCATCCAGTTACGGCTAATTTCAACCTGTTTGAATTTTAAACAGATGTTTCTACTTATAAATTCAATTTAGAAATGAAGCAGTTAGTGACAATCAATGTCAAAATTAAAAAGATGTCAAAAGACTGTTAACTAATAGTTTTGATGCCTCAAACTTTTAATTTAAACTGCTAATAAATGAGAAATAGTCAAGGCCTTCTCTTAGATCTAGTAAATATTAACAATAGGGTGCTTAGTTGAAATTAAGCTAATTTTGATATTGTGGAACAATATAAAAGATTTTCTTAAGATGTGTTATTGTCCCAATCAGTTGTACAATGTATGAAAAAAGTGGAGTAAATGCAATAAAATAATATCTTGATTAGTGTTTTGAAAGTGGCTAGTTTTTCTTTGAAGTGTCTTTAATATGCTCTCGTTCTGGAGGCTCACTATCCTTCATGTTTTAGCTGCTTCATTTTCAACATATGGCAGATTAACAGGATGTTCCTTTACTGCAATTGCATGGAGAAGTACATGCAAAAGAGCTTGTACTTTCTGAGGAAGATAAGGAGAAGCCACCTGCCCCCAACCATCCTCACCACCTTCTACAGAAGCACAATAGAGAGCGTATTGACCAACCATCTCACTGCGTGGTGTTGAGGCTGAAACACTGCAGACTGGAAGAAGGTGAGAAGAGTAGTGAGAACTGCAGAGAAGCTCATTGGGGCTCCTCTTTCCCCCATAAAAGAAATTTCATCCCAGCGCTGCCTGTCCAGAGTCTGTAACGCCATAAATGAACCCTCACACCCCCACCATGGACTGTTCTCCCTGCTGCCCTCTAGGAAGAGGCTTTGAAGCATCCAATGCAGGTCTAGCAGATTCTGCAACAGCTTCTTCCCCACTACCATTACACTAATGAATGTGGAATAAAACCGAAAAGAGAAAAAAAAAAGTGCTGAACGTTGGAAAAACTGTAAATCATATCTCAGTATTATGCTTAGAATTGATAACCATATTTACATTTTATCACTGTTGCACTTTAAGCAATGGAACTGTCTTGAAAGCTGTACTGAATGAAATTTCGTTTTGTATACACCCTGTGTATACAAAATGACAGTAAAGTTTGTCTTAGTCTAAGTTGCGTGAATTAACTGTCTTGAGACAGGGAAACTTGAAGGACAAACGCATATCGATTAATTACCAGGAAACCACAAACGGCACAAATCACACATTGTCAGGTAAAACCATACCTACAATAGTATGTTTTAAAACCATAGGGAGAATAAACTATCCCATTACCTGTGTAATCCAGTGCTAAAATCTGAATAAGGCAGCAAATATGAATTTAACTCATTCATTAAATCTGACGGAGAGTCTATGCAGAAAGCTAAATATCAGGGTAATATTTAGAAGAGCTTTGGACTTCAGTTTTAAAACTGATTATCAAAGACAAATAATCAGACTGCCAATGGAAAGATGCAAAATGCTGCTCAGCAAGTAGAAGGATTTGATATCTGAAATGCCGAATACACTGTTTTTACTGAATACGGAAAAACAGGTGCAAATATTGCTGTTTGTTTTTAGTTGGAGCAAAATACATGAGAATTATAAGCAATGATGAAAAAATACAGACTACAATTTAGACTTACAAGAAGAATCCAGCAATGAACCTTGCAAACCAGGGAGCTTCATCCATCCATCCATTTTCTAACACGCTTCATCCCAAGTGGGGTCGCGAGGGGTGCTCTCCTCACAAAGCTTTGAGCTCTACTCACAAAGCATTATGGTATTTGCTGTCACAGCAGCGTGCTGTAAACATAGGCTGTCACTACCCAATAGCGGCGACTAATAATAAAAATGGTGCAGGCACCGCACGTTGGAGGGACTTACATCATCAACAGGGAGCAAAAAGTTGTGATCAAATGTCCGAATGTCAAGTTCACTGAGTTTGCTATAAAGTCCACTATATTGCCCCCTCTCTATATAGTGATTGGTTGGATTTAGGGGTTAAGGCGGACGTTCGGGCAAAGTAAGCTTGTATGAGCAATGGGAATAGAGTGTGCACAAGGAGAAATGGGCTCTTGCGTTTAATAGGCGTTCCCTCTCGGGGGCAGGTACAGGGTGGTGAATGTGCATTTTAAAGTCGGGTCTTATAAAAAAAAATCTAAAAAAATCCTTGAAAATGCTAAAACAGACTCAAAACATGACAACAAAAAGTTAGGGATGGAACTGTCTTGGTCACCATTTTTGTCTCCAGTAACACAACAAGCATAGAGCATAGCACATTTTGACACTCTCTATTCCCATTGAGCAAAGAGTGGGTACAATGGCTGATGCAGTCTAGAGAGTGGCTTGCCTTTATTTTCTGTGATAAGTAGTAAAGAAGTGTTTAAATATGTTTTTAATCGAGAAATACATCTATAAATATCCTCCATGCAGTCAGTTCACCTGGTTTATAATCCCACCTTTAAATATTCTGTAGTTGTTTTAAGCAGCAGACCCTTGCATTACGATTGGACTGTCACACTGGAAATCCACAGCGACAGCTTCCTAAGCTGGCCATTCACTCTAAGATTTCTTGTTGTCGTTTGTTGCGGCTGGAAGTGAATATAAAGTGATTTCTTTAGGTGCTGAGAACCACAAGTACCTAAAAATAAAGTCAATTATTTGTCTTTGGACTTTTTTATTTAATGAAAGTACAAATTATGAACTGTTTTTCGTCACTATTCAGTAACAAAATATCTTAGTGGAGGAATCCGAGCACTCTAGAATTTCTTTGGTTGCAGTGTCTCCCATCCAGCTCCAAGATTAGCCTCTTTAAATTGTTAACATGCAGGTTTGAGCTGCAAAACTGCAGAATTTCAAACTCTAGTATTTCATTTAAACATTCTTGACTTGGTGGATACCACATACTACAGGAAGTTGGGCTAAGACAGTCCAACATGTCGGATTTTCCTGATTTGCAATAGGAAATTTGCAACATTCTATTGAGCAGACCTGATCACTCTGAAGACACCCTTCACAGCATGAATATCTTGTTGATTATCAATCCCGAGAAATCAAAGCAGTAATTATACCAAAATTGTAAAATTGGAATTAGGATAAAAGAAAATGTTATCATCTGCTCTATCCAGAACTCCTCAAGTGGAAAAGTTTTAGTTTCACCTGGACTCATTTCGTAAAAAGTCTTCTTTAAGGAAACTTTGGCTTTCGGATTATTAATCGATTCACCGAAAAAATAATAATCGGATTAATTGATTTGCAAAATAATCGCTAGTTGCAGCCCCAGTTTTCACAAATTCTCAATTGCATTTAGGCCTGGGCTTTCACTGGGTTACTCTGTTGCATCCATTAGCTTTGATCCAATTAGCTCAGCTGTAGCTTTGCCTGTATATTTACTTTTAAACTTCCTGTACCTTTAAAGAAGTCTTCAGTCAGTCTGTAGCATCAGAATTTCTTTCAGGATTGCCATATATTTACTTCCATTGTGTTCTAATCAGCTTGATAAAGAATATCACCTACATCATGATGCTGCCACCACTATGTCTCATCATGTGAATTTAAGCTCAGGTTTAGGTGCAATGTTAATTTTTCTACCACCCACAGTGTTCTGCCTGTCGGTCAAAAAGTCCAGTTTAGTCTCACCTACTTCTATATATTTACAACGCAGACGACAAATTGAACAGCAATTTGAAACTGAGGAGTATTTTGGAAGCAGAAGATAAATTCAGCTTACATACCATCTAGTATATTATTTTATGTAACAACTTCATTTTTTTTCTTTTCGCATGACACGGTCTCCCATGTTGAATGATTTAGCTAACTTTCACATAAAACAGGCATCAATTCAGTGACATTTTCCCTGTTGATTATTTTTTTGCCATGGAGGTTGATCTGAACCTTGTTAAAACAGATCATTTATTATTCCAGCTGCTGGAGGAAGGCAGGTTGGGACAGTCTGTCTCCAGTGAAGTGTTTTCTCAGCTGCTCTTCAGCATTACACACGTCTCCACAGCAAGTAGACATAAAGCAGCACCCGCCCCCGTCCTCCACCCGAAGGAAAAACTTGGTTCCTGGGCAGGGTATTTTGAATGGTTATTTTATTTAGTGTTGAAGGCTATAACACTTATAGCACTCTTATTATCAAGTTGTTAACCTTATGTCTGACACAGCTTCTTCATGAGAGCACTATTTTCTTTTCAAAACCTCAAAAAAGAGGACCCTCTGGCGTACCAGGCCTTTTTGGATTTACCATTTAATTTAAAAAATAAAGCTTTAACATATAGTTATATATAATAGTTGAATATTTGCACTAAGATGATATTTAATGAAACTCACAACCTCTGGAGAGGTTTTGTAAAATCTTAGACCAATTTTTTTGTCCTGTATGAGAGTCATCATGATTCTCTTATCGCCATTATAAAAAAGAGCTGAAGCCTTCATCACATGATGACTACTTCACCCAAGTGGTTAAAAAATTTGCAGATTTTCAAGCTAATATTTTGAGTTTATTTTAGAGACACATGCATACTTATTTACAGATAAGTATGTAGCACTTATATTTGAAGAAACTTAAGGAAGAAGTTTTAAAACAATTGCCTAAGAATCACTGAGTCTCTTAACAAAAGGGAAACATCAATATAGCCGCCATCAGTCCTGCAGTGATTATTAGCACATATTTAGCTGCTCTGCTTTCTTTATTTCAGTAGATACCAGTTAATATTTAAGAACCAAATGTTAAACTCCAAGCCAGGCCACCATTTCCCATTTCTCCAGGTTCCAGATTAAAAAAAAAAAAGTCTATGTACCCATTGATGACACAGAGGTCAGCATAGGCACAATGACTGTTAAGTGGTGAGACAGCCTGATATGCAAAAAACTGTTTAATATGCAATCTGGGAGGTGTCTGTCAGAAACAGCAATAACTTTTTGAGCAGTTTGAGCTGGATAACCAGCCAGCCTACACTTAACGCACAGATTAGTGAATCCTGGCCACCCATGACATTGTCGATGGAACATAATTGTTGCCTGGCTAACTTTTAAAGGATGCTGATCACACTGCAGAACATGAAAATCTCAAATCCTCATAAAAGACCATTTCTTTTGATCCAAACATATCAATGAAGTAAATTTTTATAATTTTATAATTTAAACCCATCCACCAATAGGAGCAATGATAATGACGTTATCTGTGTCAGTCACTGCGCCTGTCAGGTGTCAATCTGTAGAGATGCCACTTGTGCCTCTTATAATTAACATGAATGAAAATCTTTATTCTTCCAACAAGATTGTTTTTATGTGTAGCCATTAGTGTTTGATAAAAAACAAAAAAGAAACTTTGTTTAAGTCATGTTTTGATAATTTAATCAATGTTGAATGATTTAGTCGTAGCTGAACATGTGCAGAAAAGGAAACTAAATTACATTTAATAAACAGGATATAATGTTTCAACACAAAGTAAACTGGGTAGTAAATTAGCCAGGGAATAAAGAAAAGAAAAACAAAACACTGTTGCTCGGTAACAAGCAAGTTTTAAGAGCCCTCCAGTTTGCTGCAGTCAATCAACAATCTAGATAAACAAGCAAACCTTACCAACTTTTATTGATATCTAGTTTTTTACATGTTGCTATTGTAAGACAAAAAAGCCCTCAGGGAGAGCTCTGCATCTTGAGTCACTGACACCTTAACAAGGTGTTTGAAGAGACAAAAAAGTTGGCATTGAATTTTACTTTCAATCTCAAAAGTGTCTCTATGCTACAAATAGCACTTTTTTTTTAATTAGAACCAGTGGCTTTTATTGTTCCTAGGTTTTAATACTGAGTTTATCAGCCTATTCTGCAATATATGGTTATACGATTCAAAGATCTCCCTTTTAATTGCTTGTGTAGCCTTTAGTAGCCAAAGTATGCATAAGTGCTGTATCCGTAAAGCAGATTTTTATCATCATGATTATTATCTTATGGTAAGCATATCAGTATGGGCAGCTTTATTTGGAGCTGAAAGATCAATCTGAATATTTATGTTATGATTAAAGCCAGTAACAAGGAATGTAATTCAGAAGGGAGGAGACAAACCTGCAATGAAAAAAAATATATATAATACCCTCATTGTATTTCATACACTGTTATCTAGACTAAGTCACGGCTAAGATTTAGATTTCTATTGCATTGTTATAACAAGAATATAATCATTTTGCAATTTATGTATTTAGTTAAAGTAGGAACAATAATAAATGGTAAGACAGGGGGGTATCATTTTAATGTTGCAGCAGCATGTAAACAATAATACTATAGCTTTATTTCTGCTGAGGTCACATTACATCACACAGTGATATTCAACCATTATGAAAAACTACTTACATTTTATTGCACAGGTTTGATTCACAGAGAAAATAAAACTATGGCAACCCATTATACCATTTATGCTTCTGTGTCGGAGTCATTGTTGTTAGAACACCTCTTCAACAACAATGGTTTGACATCTGCCTCCTTTCATATTGGGATGCTTTCTTAGTCACCTATAGTAGATTAGTACACAATGTATACTAATCTAGTAGCTTGACTAGATTCATATAAATGTAATGCAGGACTAAGCACTAAAAAACAGGTCCGACTCACTCATCTTTGGTGGAAGTCTGTGACTGCAGCATCCAGGCTCATGCCTCCTTCCAGGGTGGGGTCACAGCTAAACAGAGCGCTAGGCCAGATGAAGCTACTCTGAAAAAAGAACATAAAGTTAGGGATTAAACTAACAAATAATGCAGCAGTCTAAGCCTATAGTAGCATAACTACATAGCTTAGGCTATTCTGAGCCATGTAAAATTTAAGCATTATCAAAAAGAAAAGCTTTAAACCTTATCTTAAAAGCAAACAGGGTGTATGCCTCATGGATTAAAATTGGTAGTCAGAGAAAAGCCTTAAAACTATCAGATCTGCTTCCCATTCTACTTTTAGAAATTCTAGGAGCCACTGGTTTGACCTGCTGATTGAGATCAAAGTGCTCCGTAACTGTAGGAACATGAGGCATAATCAGATCTCTAATATAAGATGGAGCCTGTTTATTTAGGCCCTTTTATGTGAAAGGGGGAATGTTCAATTCTATTCTGGATTATACGATCTTGATTTTTCATTGGAAATATAGATGCAGCATTTTAAATCAGCTTTTAACTACAATTTGTAACATTTTCACTTCCAATTGTCAAATGTTGACACTTGGTCAAAGTACCATGTGCATCAGGTGCTGAAGAAAATGGGGTTCCCCTGTTGTCATATCTTGATGCGCAGGGTGCTTGACAGGTTCCACACATTGAATTACTTGACACATTCATGACCTGCGACAAAGGTTTTAGCCCGCAAAGTTATTGTTAGTAGCTTTGGTAGTGTATGATAACATGTGTACTAGTGTTTGTTTTGGTTTAGGGGTTGGGGTAAGAGATCAGTTTAGCAGTTTTTGAAATAAAACAATGCAAGAGGGGAGGCAATCAATTACATGCAGGGGGGCTTTACCAAGCATGAATCTTTTAAAGAGCTGGGAGTGAGGCTGCCTTGAATTCTAAAGACTTTCTAAAGGCAAATTATTACAATAGTCCAGCCTTGAAAAATTGACTAGTTTCCCAGCATCACACCAAAACAACAGATTTTTATTTTTTACAATATTCTGGATAGGAAAAAAGGAAATTCTAGAAAGCTCTTCAATACTGGAATTGAAATGACAAGTCCTGACTGAAAATAGTATCAAGGTTTTTTTTACGTTATTATCGAAGGCCAATTTAATGGCTCAACAGAGCCGTGGCTTTATGTAAATTTGGGAGTGGTTTTAAAAAAGGAAATCTAAGACTACTCCTATTTTCCTCTGAAAATCAAGAGGAATGTGCTTTCCTTATTTTACAAAGGGTCATTTTGTACGGTAGTAGTCTGTTTTTCCAGATTACAAGGGATTTCTCTTAATAAGAGGAGTGCCATTTTCTCTTTTTTCTGTCTTAGTCTTCAAAGGATACAGCTCTATATATATTAAACCAGAGAGCCAGCTTAATATGAATAGATTCTTTCCTTTTTAGGGGATCTATGCTGTCTAAAGCATTAAACAGATAGGAAGCAACCTTATAAACAAACATCAATTTGTAAAGGGTAATACATTGAAGGGCTGTTCTCTGCAATGCCGTTCTGAGATAACAAAGGGAGCAGTTTTTTTATGAAGTACTGCGTCATCTGAAATGATCTGCTTAAATGAAACCTTTTTTTAGGTGTGGAGAACTTGAAGGAGGATAAATTAAATAAAACATTTTCAGATAGGTGAGGCTTGTAAGGAAATACAGTTGTTTCTCCACAATCAAAATGTTAGCACAAGATTCAAAGTATGAAGTGGAGAATACGTCGATCTGTGCACATTTTGAACAAAGCCAATTAAGATAACATTAAACGCTGCATTTAAGCTATCATCTACAGTGTCAGCATGAATGCCAAAATCCCCCACTATAATGACTTGTCAGTGTTTACACTAATAGGAGGTCTAAAAACTGATCTAAAAATTCAGAGTAAGGAACTGGTGAATTGATTGATATTACAAACAGAAGTGGTTTCGTTGCTAAAACAAGCAAATAAATCAGGCCAAAAGATTGATTCTCTTCCTCACCTAGAATTTATGGACATGTAAAAATGTAAAGTCCCTGCACCTTAAAGATTTAGTCAGCGAATGCCTGACGTCCCAGAATCTTTTAAAACACTGGCATACGCTGAAATTTCTATGTTTTTTTTATTTTATTTTGGGGGTATGCATAAAGTATTCATAACAAGTCCAGAGTGTATGTCCATTGATTGCCTTACTTATGCATAACGCATAATAATTCCCATGCAATGTCACAAGCCAGTGTCCTGAGGGGATCAGCAATGCGTCTGGAGGCGTCCAGAGGTGTCCGGCCTGCAAAAAAAGATTTCTATGAATGCGGCATTAACCTAGCTGCTGTTTACCGCCCGCCAAAAAAAAAAAGAAAAAGAATAAATAAAGAAAAAGAAAAGAAAGAGGGTTTGCAGTCGCAGCATATTCAGTGTCATTTCTGCTAGGAAGTTTGTTGGTCATGGCCGTGAGCATGAATGCAGGGAGGATCCATCACACTCACCCTTTGATGGGGATGAAGTCTGGAGGATTACAGACGGTTTCGTCCTGTGAACCCCCTTTAATACCAAAACGCTGCCAATACGCCATTGTATAGTAGTTAAAAACACATTCAGCGGTCGTCTGGAACACATCAAATATGTTGATATGCATTGGAGATGTTCTTGATAAGTTAAACATACGTTATGCACAAGTTACTAATAGGTTTGGAATAAGTTAGATTCCACGACTTCTGAGTAACTTACACTTAACGCATGTCAACAATCATATAACTTTAAATTAGGGCCCACATATGAGCATACACTGGACTACGTTGTAAAATCTTGAGCATGCTAAAAATTTATCGACGTACTTGCCGTAGATTTTTCGTACGCCAGGCAAACGCTGCCTAAATCATCAAGGTGTGACAGGGGCTTAATGTATTAGTATATATGCTAACGTAATCCTTTTGCTGCAGCCAGAAACCTATAAAACCTCTGATGGCACATTAGCGTTACAATAATAGCAATAAAAAAAAAACACTTTACCACACAGAGGTGGACAATGTAGATCAAAAAAGTAAAATATAATATCAGTACATGGATCATTTTCAACCAGTTGTATTTCCAAATTTACCAGTATAGACTGGGGCTACTGGTGAATATTGCAAATTGGTTTAGAGACTTAAGTAAAAGCAGAAGTGTGTCAGCGGTCACCGTAAGTGCTTTCTGAAATGTGCTAAGAGTAAGGAAGGAGGATGAAATAGGAAGCAGGATACTTCCTACCAATAGTTAATTTAGTATAAGGTATCCTCGAGCTTATACAGTAATCCAGGGTATACATTACAGTGCATTACAGCCCTTATAGGCTAGAAGCACCTCAAGGAGTTTAACAAAAATACACATACATTTTGTGACATGCTCGGGGTTACCCATGCAAATGTATACTCATCTTTATATGTTCTGGCTTTTATAAAAGAAATCCTCAGCCGTTTGCTACATTTCTGTAACTTTTGTTTTTCAGTGTTCTTTTTTCTAGAAAAACTAGCATCATCCTTGTTCATATCCAGTGCACAATGACATCCATAAAGCTAAACACTGTCTGGATAGTGTACAGCAGTCCAAAGTTCCATTCCTACATGGATTGCCCACATCTGCTTCCACGTGGCATATGACTTCAAACGGAGTACAAATGGAACAATCCATGAAAGCATCTCACTCGTACACTCATTCAGGCCCTATGTCGGGTCAAGAGTTGGAATTGTGATCATTGCTTGAGGATGTTTTTAAGGTGAGTATCCTATGACGTTTTAAACAGCAAAGTGTTTAGTTTAAGCCCTTATATAGATTAAGTTTTATTAAACTCACTGGTAGTTTTCTTTGTCCTGACCACATCCCCGCTTAACTCACTCCACTCATCCACACATTTGGTTGTGCCACAGTGCCTTCTGCCACTTCTCACTTTGTTGTAAGGTTTAAAAATGTGTCTTGGGCTGGGTCATCCTTTTTCATTGGGTTTAGTTGCACTTTAAAGACATTTGAAGTCTGCTTTGGTCTTGGACTAGGCAGGAGACCTAAAAGCAGGGCCAATGAGATTTCTGGATGGAGTTAAAGAAGACATGAAGGTAGTTGATGTGACAGAAAAAGATGCAGAAGATTTGGTTAGGTTGAAAGAGATGAAATGCTGTGGCAACCATTGAAAGCCAAAAGCTGAACAATAGAGAAGACTGATTCATTCTGTTTTGATTCTGTAATAATCAAAACATTACTCTAGTAGAAGTAGGAATAATGAATGCATTTTAGGTTTTAAATGAAAGGAAATGCTGTGGATTATTAAGATTTTTTGTTATACATTTACTTTGAAACTCTGATATATTCAAGGTTAGAGCTAAAAATCCCCACTGGCCTACGCTTAATGCCATTCTATGCAGACTCAGCCTTATCTTCCCAAAGACTGGTTGAGAGCACTTTTCTATCATTTTATTTCATTATATTTTACATTATATAATGGACATCAAGTACTTTAAGTGCCAGGCGATTTTTGAGTGGAGGACAAATTTACAGTCAAAGTATTTTTCCCCTAAAACAGGACCACGAACCAGCCATATATCCAAAAGGCTGATTAAGATCTGAGACCAAAGTATTTTTTAGAAAGCAATCTCCCTTTATCAGCGCAAGAAAAGATGTCCTTGCCACTGTTTTTCTTCTGAGTCACGCTTACTATTGCTGGGTATTGTATAGGTAAATGTTCTTCTTCGTGAAGCGTTTTTCCTTTCTTTTTCAGGAGTAACATTAGCTTCTTACTACAGGCCACACATTAATATTTTACCTTGTTATCCGAGACAACCTTGTTTAAGAGGTAGAATAGCAGTGTTAAAACCTCAAGGACTTCCCATGCCAGAACAAGGGAAATATGTAGCTCAAAATGATAAAAATGTGTTGGCAAAAATATATTGAACAGGCAATGACGCACATAAATGAAGCTTTAATTCATCTTAAAGATTTTAGTGGAAGTAATGGGAATAAAATCAATCATGCTGTCCGAAATAGTATTCATGATAGTACCTGTGCTGCTGATATGCTTTATATACTAAACCTCTATTTGGTAAGTAACATGGCTGGTAGCATTAGACACCGCAATTAGATGCTAAACCTTAATTACAGAATTCTGTAAAAATTTCCTAAAACATTTCCCACTAATTTAACAAAGTTTCTCTTACACCTCAAATCATTATAGTTAATATAATGCTCATGGATGTAGATTTTCACCGTCACTGACTGGAACACTCGGTAAATATATAGAAAATAGCCTTTGAATACCAATGAATGATTGAAAAAAGTATATGCTAGGGATTCACACCAAACAGGCTTTGGGCACTAAAACACCTAAATTTGGACTCTGGGTCAAACGCTCGTCCAGTTGCTCTGGATGCTCTGCACTGTGGTTGTTTATCTGCTCTGTTCTGTAGCTACAAGCTAGAAGCTTAGTTTTATTTACTTTGCTAAGTTGGAAAAATAGTTTTGACACATTTTAAGCTAAGAAATTCCACCTCGAAAAATTATCTGTGCAGTCAGTTCAGTCAGTTCATCAGGATTATGATTCTTCTAAAATATGCAGCTCTTGTTCATAGCAATAGATCTCCAGGGTACTGGCGAGCAGCAGTGCTGGAAATCCCCGCTGGGAGCTCTCTGCAGCTTCCAGCCTGTGGGGGATTTCCTGCTGCCAAGTACCAGAATATATATATACAATATATAGAGATATATATATCTATATATAGAGAGAGATGTATAAATAATTTTTTTATTTTTACAGGTTTTAACATTTTTAGTTAATTTGGGTAATTAGAAACTGTTTTACCGTAGTTCATAGCAAATATTTTAGCACAGTAATAATGATCAGAGTTTGCTCTCTGTTCTTTGTAGCCTACCTAACAATCCAGTCTCCCGGCTATTTTTTAAAACCTTGGGAGTTTAACCCCTCTGTATTTGTTTATTTTTCATAATCAGACAGTTCTGCAGAAGCAATAACAGCGTGCATGTCGTGTCTGTCTTCCAAAAGAGAAAAAAAAAATATCTAGCTCAGCTTTTAAAATTGGTTGACGCTCCAACCTCCAGCAGAAGTTAAAATTTCTGAACTCCTGCATCAGACACTCGGACACCAGAACAATCGGATGCGATGCTTCAGATGCGCGGATGCACCACTGGACCTCTCAATGCCGTCCCCCATAGATTTTGCATGTGAATCAGCGTTCACACTGAACGCTTTTAACACCCAAAAGCATTCAGTGTGAACGCACCATTATTTATACCAATTCCAGTCTAAATACAGCCAACATGGGTTATGTATAATTTAAATGTTGGTCTATGGATAGTTGCTTCTGGTAATAAGGATACCATAAAATGTACTTTTATAAAATGTTGTTGTTGCAATTATGCATTGCGAGACCCCATAGAATCAGGTGGATAAATCAGTAAAATGTCTTAATCTGTCTAAATGCAGCAACATAGGCTGAGGTGATATCTTGCATAGAGGGTAGTGGAAATAGAAGCATAAATCCAGAAATAACTAACCAGGGAAGAAAGGAACTTGAACAAAGAGTAACACTCGGCTTCAGAAGGGAGTGAAGAGACTAGCACAAAGTAACTGTAGAGAAGGAGTATACATGCCAAACAGAACAATGAATGGAGTAATCAACTGATTGGGAGCAGATGTGGACAGAAGGATCTAGAAGGGAACTAAGCGAAAGGAGAGAGGCACTAGGGGGCAACAGAGAGTAACTGAGAAATAAAGCAGGGCTTAAATATAATTACAAAATAACTTAAATGACACAAAATGGAAGTGAAACTAATCACTTAGACAGCATAGAAGGACATGAACCAAAGTGAAACCTAAAGTGAAAAATTGAACAAAACCACAGATATAAATCAAGATCATGACATCATTTCTGATTTTTAGTTTGAAATATATTAGTTTCACTATGCAATTAAGAAATGGAGATTAGAAAAAATTATAGTATGTAAAATTGGGTGGACAATAAAATCTTTCATAAATTTAGTCAAACACGTTTAATGATATAAATAATTCAAGTTAACAGTGCACCAATAGTTGTGATGCATGTATATATATGTATGTATATTAACATTAAAACAAAACAAGTTTCCCACATAATTCAGTATAACATTGTGCTTCTTCTCTCTATACTCTCTTTCTTTAGCTCTCATTTTCAGAAACGCACTGCAACCAGTCCACACTCATGGGAGTGCTTGTGTTTCCCGCAGAGACGACTCCTGCTGTGATTGATCAGATGTGTGGCTCCACTGCCGGGACAGTCTCTGTAACAAGGTGGTGTGCACGGAGTGTCGTGTAGACTCCCGGTCATTATCTCCCAGCCAGTACAGAGCACCTCACAGTAACCCAAGTAGCTCTTTTGACCCGAGGCACTCAGCTTGCCAGTACCAAGCTCCCACTTTGAAATTAGTCACTCCATGACAGGTGGGGGGATGGCTGCTTGTGATCCTGCCACATTCATACACTTTCTTACCCCCATCTATCATCACCCACAGGCTCTTTTGTCTCAGACTGTTTCTCTGTAGCCTTTTATTTATTTTTCCCAATGAGAGCACCATTTTGTTCTTACCATGCTTGGGGAAAAACAGAAGGTCTGTACATTTGGTGTATATGAGTCCTACTTCTCTCATTTCTGTAATTTTATAGAATAAATAACTTATGAACTTTATTTCCAATCCTGCAGTTTGAAATAGCTTCCTTCCTTCCTTCCTTCCTTCCTTCCTTCCTTCCTTCCTTCCTTCCTTCCTTCCTTCCTTCCTTCCTAATTCAGTTTATTGGATGTTTTAGAGATAAAGGATGATTGTATTTAATCTTTACCTAAACTTGTAGGAACCTGTATGTTTACAAGCCATTGGGGTAGAAACGTACAACTAGCTGTATTGCTGTTATAGTCTTGCAGCCCTTTTATTTCTCTCAATGATTTTTCTCATTTCAGGCTGTGCGATAGATTGTCAAAATTGGAGACAACTGTCAAAGATTACAAACTAAGTTTGCTGTGAGCTCTGAAGTATTTTGAAGACAGTCTGTTTTGCATTGTGGTCAACACTATAGGCACACTTATGGCTTGAGTGTGTGGGAGGACTTGTGTGCATCCAACTGTGAATGCCAGTGGGTGTAAAATGAACCAAAAGCAATCTGAGTAATCAGTCCCTTTTTGCTTTTATTAACGAGATGTGTTTTTAAGTAGCTGAGATGGATCCATCATGTTTTGGCTCAGCACACCACAAATTGTTCAGGGTGCACTTTCTCTCCCACCTATGGCATCATTCCTCTTTTGAGAACCATAGTGAGTGGGCTTGTTTTGAAGGACCAAGTGCTTCAACCGGCTTGAACGGAGGTTTTTCCATTAACATGTTTGTTATTAATTTATGTCAAGGTTTATTATATTAAAACTCATACAAATGTGATAAATGTTTGTATATTCTTTATCTTCATGCAATCCTAAAGATTTGTATAACCCAGGGAGCTAAAAATTGTGTTTTTTGTTTTTTTGTACTGATTAATGTAAGCACTAGTTTACTAAACCTGTAAAAAATGTAAATATTAAACTGTAGATCTAAATATAAGGAACAATTTCAAGATTTACTTTAAAAGTAAATGTGACTTTAAAAATAAAGTACTAGTCAACATTGGTAGCTAAAGATTTTGGAATTTAATGGGTTTATTTTTCTACAGTGAATAATGCAAAACGACTTATATTTTTCCGAAAAATTACAGTTAAAAGTCCTTTGTTATAATGTATTTTCTCAAATCCATCTATGGTCAAACTAATATATACCCTCCCTCTTAAAAATTAATGAATATTACTTAGTTAGCTACAGAGAAACCACATGCTTGTGATTGTCATCAATAGCATTGTGGTATAAATGGCCAAATATTGCATCAAATCAGAAACCCTGCTTCATTGAATACAAAATGGCTGCTTAATTGCAAAGCCAGTTGTGACATGCATTTGGCCTCACCATTGCATTACTAGCTGTGGCTAAATCTTTTTTTTTTCTTCTTCTTTTTTTTTGTTCTCCCGGAAGTTCAGTGTACAAAGAATGCTACCACATTTGTACAACATTATAAACACTAGCAGACAAGTAAATTAGATGTGACTTAAAAAAAAAAGTACTAATAAGGAAAAAAAAAATCTACTCTGAGTAATATTTGCATTTGTAGTTTGTTTTGGGAAGAATGTCACACACACATAAAAACCCAATATGCAAAGAAACAAAACCTGATTACTATACTTCTTTTTATCATTTTGCTTTCATTTCCATTTGTGGATCAGGTCGCCTCTGACTACTGCCCAAGTCCCTTAGCACTGCTCCCTCACTGGTTCCCTCTGCAGGTATGGACCAGGGGAGGGGCCTGCGTCACTCGTTCGGGCTTGGCTTAGCAGGATCTCACACGGAGGCATCCGACAACCAGGTTCTTTGTTGTCACAACTGTAGGGGGATCATACCCCATAGCCTCCATGGGAAGGCCTGTGCCAGGGTGTTGGAGATGAAAGTCCGGCTGATTGTCAAACCTGGGAGGAGCAGTGCAGTTGTTGTCCCAGGTGTGGAACAATACACCAGCTCTATCACCTTGCAAGGTGCTTGAGGGTGCATAGGAGTTTGCCTAACTGGTTTTGTGGACCTGTAAAAGGCATTCAACCATGTCACTTGTGGTACATTTAGTAGAGGCCATCCATTTTCTGTAAAAGCATAGAAGCAGTTTGGTCACTTTGGAAGTGGAACAAACAGGTCCCAACTTTGGTGGGCAGGATCTGTGGTAATGTCTTGGCCTCCCTCTTGAGTTGTGCTTCATAAAAAGAGTCAAGATCTTGGAGACGGCATCCTTATCTTCACCAACCCAACCTAAGACTGTCACACAATAATGCTTTAAAACATGATGCCCCCAACTCGCTGTGTGAGGGTTTTTACTATTGGTTTCAAAGCTAAATCAGTTATGTCTGTTGGGAGCTGGAGAAGTTCCATCTCTCTCCAGCAGAGTCCGCCATGGATCCTCCTGAGCTGAGCCTTCGACACACCTGAGGCGCATCTCATCATCAGAGGATCCACAGTATATAAGCTGTCTTCAGACTTTGCTTCGATGCGGCAGTGTTAAATCCAGTTGGTTAGCACCTAAGCCTAGTATCTTCTGAGAACCTTTGTTGCCATTGAATCCAGACTGGATTCCAACCCTTTGTCTCTGCTTTCAGGAAACCTGTCTTTCTCCTGTGAAGCTCTGGAAGAGCTTAACCTGCCGAGCCTGCCCTCTGAGCCAAACCTGAAGACTCTTCTCTGGATTCCCATGCAGCTCAGGACTAAGAGCTGGAAACTCAGAACCAAGGTCTGCCTTCACGCTAGAAGTAAGACGCTGAAGCAGTTATCGGACTCTGCTGAACGAAACAATCTCTGGATCCCAACAGTTCCTCCCTCAAGGTTTTATCAGGACTCCTCAAGGTACAAACCAGAAAACCTAAAAACTCAAACTCAACTGAGCCAACGCTAACTGAACTGTCTCCCACACAGACTCCAGTGAACCAGCCCCCCCCCCCCCCCAGGCCTGAACCAGTACCAGTGTTATTTCCATGTGCTTGTGAAACTTAAACTTTTATTCTGTCTCCGTGGTGTTCTGCATCTTGGGCCTCTCAGTAACCCATCATGACAATGTCAAAATTTATTTTGTTAGCGATTTTAAATTGAATGTTTATTTATATAACAAGTTTCATGCACGGATCACCACAAAGTGGTTTTGATCAACAGACAGAAACCTCATTTAAAGTACAAATGCATAAACACAAATAAAAGCAACACATGTCAACTCTAGTCACTTTACAGAGACAATTCAACTAGATCATATAGGTAGATTGGTTCAAAGTTTTCTTTCTAAGGAAAACCAGTTGATTGCATTGACTCATTGAATCAAAAGAAATCCCTCACACCAAGCATGCTTGTAGCGGCAGTGGAGAGGAAAAACTCCCTTTCAACAGGAAGAAACCTCCAGCACAACCAGGCTCAGTGTGAGCGGCCATCTGCTGAGGCCAACTGGGGTTAAAGGAGATAGAAGCAGACCCAGAAAAAGAAGCAGAGATACAAAAGGCAACAGCCAACCAGCTCCACAGATAGCCCAATCCAGGAAACAAACAGCCAGGCATATACACTTATGCACGAATAGAATTTTCTTTTTGGAAAACCTGGATGATAAGACTGGCTTAGCTTAAACTATGTCTGGAGATTTTAGCTGTCTCTGTAACTTTAGTCCTAAATGCATAGTACACTGCAGGACATAATGATCATGTTTCCTTACTATGCTACATCCTCCTACTCATGTCAAATTAGCATTTATTCTTTTATTTCAGCACTGTATTTTTTCTCTTGGTGAAAATTTAATCTGCCCTGGTGTTCTGTTAAGCTCTGACAACAAATAATAAAATTAGCCCTGTCTTTCCATGGTTAATTCTGTTCCTCTCTTAGGCATAGCTGTTGGCTGACCATTAACTGTGACTTACTGTATATATATTCACATTCAATTTGTCGAATGGAAAACTGTCTCAAGGCTTATCTACTTAGCTGTTGTTCTCTAAGGTTTTTTGTTGGACAGAAACCCTATAACCAGTTTTATGAACAAACATAATTTTGAGACGAGTGTATTTGACTTGGAGCTTGTTAGGATGATTTAGCTGACTTCTAAGTTTTGTTTTTAACTTTTGTGCTTGTGAAGTTCTCAGAAATGTGTGTGAATTGGCACTTTATGAATCAAGTTGTTAGGATTATTTTCTTTATTCCTGTTAGTACTTGTTAAACCCTAATAATACCTGCCTGTTGCGTGTTAAGAATAATATTTTCCCTATCTAATTAGAACATTTCCTATATCAGGATAGAAAGTTATTTTCTACATACATAACAAAGATTAGGGAATGAAATGGGGACACAAACAATGGATAATTCTCTCTTAACAGAGAGCTGTCAGTAGATCTAGAACACTGTTTAATATTGCTGAATCATTGATGTCTTCTCGTTTACAAATATGTTTGATGTAATTATGTGTCATGTGATCATGTGGCAGTGGGTGAGCCAGGAAATGTATATATATTATTATTATTATTATTAAGTGCTATTTAAAGTGTTTGTTCCAAGTGACATATTCTCAGGAAAGAATTGAGGAGAAAAAACATAAAAATGTTAACGTAGACCTTTGCTTTACAAAATGTTTTTCTACCCTGAGCTATGAATCGTGGAGGGCAACTGATGAACCAACCGCTACAGCTGCAGCCACACAACCAGAGGTGATGAGTTTCTTTTTTCACCAATAAGTGCCTAATGGGGGACGCATAATACCGGCTAATTATTAGTTTGTGAATTTAAGCTCCGTGAGTGACCAAATACTTACCTTTCAGCAAAATTTTTAAGCAAAATAATAATTCTTACAGTTCTGATCAGACGTTAGGTACACATCATTGGCATTTCATTACATAAATATTTTCTACCATTTCTAACATTTGGCTCAGGAAGTTGATGCATAACATTGACCTTGCAGGGTTTTTCAGGGGCTTAGGACTCAAAACTCAATGAGACCCATTATCCACAAATTAAATAATGTGTTACTGTGGTGAACCTTTCCATTAGTGGCCAGTCTAGTTACTCCCAATACTGCATAAATGAATCATCAATGGGGTTACTCATGAATCTGGATATCAAAATCCCAACAGGCCTCATTTGCCATAAATAAGATCAGTGTTGATGATTCATTGTGTAAAAAACATGTCTTACCATAAAAAAGACAAAAGCCATTTTTTAAAAACTGTATCTTGATGATCCCCAAAATATTTGAGAAGTATAAATCACAAATTGTTTCAAAGATGAAATACTTTAAAAGATGTTCATCCTTTAATATTTGACATAAAATCAAAAACATATTTCAGATTAAAAACATACTGACAGTTGAGCATGGTGGTGGTAGTATATTAGAGTTTGTATGGTGTGCTACTTTAAGATCAGAACAACATGCAACTCGTGAAAGTGAAGTAAATAAAAGAAAAAACACAAAAATAAACATTTTAGTGGAATAAAGAAAAAGGAAAAGACCAGTGTTAAAGAGCAAGGCTTATGCAAGTGTTATGATCTTGGAGTAAATATTCATTTCATTCACCTGTCTAACTCTGCCTAGTTTCTCATCACTGCTAATCTGATCAACCTACTCATGCCTCTATTTAAGGTGCTTGCACCCAGTCATCAGCGCAAGATTATTATTATTCTCTCATGCCAGTGGTGAATGTTTTTAGCTACCTGAGTGTTTCTTATAACCTGATTCTGTCCTGCCACTCAACTACTGAGCCTGCCTGTTCCTGTTCTGATCTGTTTGCCTGACCTGTCTTTGGACTCCTGCTTGTACTTCGGGGCTGCAGCATCTGGGACACAGTGGGTGGCACCCATCGCATCCTGTTGGCAGCCATCAGCTGGATCCTACTGTACCTCATTCTCTGGGTATGGGCTGAACTTGTAACCCAGAGCTTACTGCCTCAGACACCCTAGCCACTGCAGCTGCTGAAGTGCAGACTCGTCTTTTAATAAATGCCTTTTGAGTAATCCCACTGTCTGTCTTGCCTGAATAATGGGTCCTCTGTTCTGAGTTGTGACATCAAGCTTCACAAAACCTCACTTTATGTGATTATTTTTCTTGAGTTCAATCTTTGTAAGCATTCTATTGTAGGATATGAGCCACGGGCAATGGTAGCAGTGAGTTTCTCTTGATTCATCTGATCGAAGGAATAAATTAAGCTTCCCATCAAGATCACCAAATAAATACATCAGGTCTGTTCTCAGTCTTAGTGCTTTTAAACTTGTAAAATTATGCATGTGTTAAATTAACATGGTGCATGTTTTGGTGGATAAAAGCTTAGCTGATTAATGTTTACCTCACAAAGGATATAGTTTAAGTATCACTTTAAGGCACATGGTACAAATATAGAACATCCGAAACTGTTCTCGTGCATTGGGATGCTACTGCAAAAGCTGAGCTCAAAATCACATGCTAATGAACTGTGGCATCATTAAACAGAACACATTGCCTTTCACCACAGGGCATAAACAAAAAAAAGCATTTTCTGTTTCATTGCTTTGCAGGTGAAATTACTCAAAATGTAGCTCTAGAGTATAACTACCCCCAACACCCCACACCCCAGCCCTCCTCAGCCGCCTGGCTTTTAATCACCTAGTCTAGGTAGCTGTGGTAAAAAAAAGAAAGAAAAAGAGAGCGGAGGAAGTTCCCTCTATGAGTCAAGAAAAGCCACATATTCTGAATTTTCCTCTCTCTCCTATTCCGTTGGTGCTACAGGTACCCTATATTTTTGACCAATATCCGCTTGATCAAAAGAAAGGAGCTGGCCCCAGAGCAACCAAGACACTCATTACCATTGACGAGAGTTCCCGGGAGCAGCTCATGTGCATTAATGAAGAAAAGAACTGAGCCAAAACAATTGTACCCAGCTAGCTTTGGAATGCACAGCCAGCCACATGCCTGGCCCCCTAATGACCCAAGGAACCTCAACTTGGGCAGAATTCAATGGGGTGTTGTAAAACGGCTTTGTTAAATAGCTCTGTGCTGTTTCCATGTATGACTTATGGTGTGTTTGTAAATCCTGTGAACAATGCTTAACTGCTCCAAGTCAGATTTTAGGCAAACAAAAATACTGTAGAGCAGCATCCGTTGACAGCATATGCCTCTGTTTGCATTACTGGAAGCCCAAAAGAAGAGAGGGGAAATTTGGCCCCAACCTTTTTTACAATAAGAAACAAAGAGATGATTTTTCTCTTTCCGTAAAGAGATCTATCTTCATATGTCAACTTAAAGAAATATTCCAAGTATACTGTCAACAAGCCACAGCCACAAACCACAGAGTGTTGTATTTATGCGATAGACCAACCCATTGGGATTATGTGAAGAGGATGAAAATTGACATGTTTAAAAATGGTTTTAACAAATGAAAACATTAATTGCTTACATTTTTATGAATTAATCTCTACACTTATACTCCTTGATAAAATCAAGCACATGTAATTACGTGCAAAAGTCAGCAAGTTACTAAAGAGAGTCCATTTGTGTGTAATTTAACCTCACTTTGAATTCAGCTGTTCTCAGGTTTATTAGAGAAACTGTCAGAAACAACAGCTTCATAAAAACCTTTGAGCACAGCAAAAATAAAGTTGTGGAGACATCTAAAGCAGTGTTAGATAATGGAACAATGTTCCAGACAATGTGCAATATATTATCCAACAATAAAGAAAAACTGACACTAACCTTTTTCTCATTCATCAGCCCAATGAATGTATATCAATAAATTTACATCAAAGCAATGGGTTTCTAATAGCATAATAGGCTGCAAGCAAGACAATTAAGGAGTATGTGTGTGTTACATGCCCGCTTAAAGCACTCTTAGGATGGTTATAAATACAGAATAATAATGAAAGAAAAGCCATTTAGAGTCTGAAAACACTTGAGACTGAAGTGGTTCGCAATCGGATGATGATTCCAAACCACTGGTCAGAGTTAAAATGGAATGGCTTAGAATAACACATATCCATTACAGATTGGCCCTGGCAAAGAACAGACCAAAATCCAAAAAGCATTGACACAGGAGGTCCAATTGACTTGCATGCAGCACTATTCAGGGCCATTTTTGTTTTTTGCCCACTCTGTAATTTTACACAACTCTGAGTTGATCGTCATCTAAAATTCCAGTAAAGTACATTAAAGTTTGTAATTGTATATAAAAAATGGTGAAGTTCAGCAAGTGTGAACATGTTTGGAAAGTACTGTGGTTTCTAAAACAGAAAGCGAATGAGTTCTCACTATTTTTACTCCAGGCTTAGAGGTTATTTTACTACATTTTCTATGAACACAGTGGTTTGGAATACTTTATACTCTTCAGCCAGGAATATTTGAATTGATTGACCACTGACATTTTGAAGTGTTTTCTCTGTGATGGAAATTTTAACTCCAAGAGTTGTCAAAAGGCTATTATTTTCAAAGTCTTCACACCTGCTTCCTCTTCCACTCCTCAGTGTCAACTGTGGAGCCACAGCTAACCACGTGACCGTTTCAAAGATGACATTTTATCAAGACCATCTTCAGCTGTGAGTGTGGGAGAGTGCGGATGGTGCTCAGGTCAATTGTCCCTAGTGTCCACAGCTGCTGCAAGGTGCATGAGGTGTGTGCAGTGTCATAAAAATTGCATATTGCTTCTACTTTTTACCTCCCATATCTTCCTACTTGTGCTCAACAGAAAAATCAGCAAACAGTGTGCAAAATACAACCAAATAATACAATATGCTGGTTTAAAAAAATTGAAAATCTCAACACAGTAGTGTGTAAAGCTGACAAAAACATCTTGACCATGTAACAGAAGAAAATATCTACCCTATAAAAATACAAAGCAAATTGTTTGAGAATCTGTCTCCTCCTCGATGTTGAAAAAGGCAATCCGAATGAATGCTAAACACTCAGAGTGGTGATAAAACTCAGTGGGTCCATGAAAATGTAGAGGTAATAACAAAAAAAGGAACATAAGCTCTGCATGTCTGCAGCATTCATTGCCAGTAACCACCACATGTGGGTCTGTCTTTGTCAGTTACACTTGAATTCAAGCCACATGCAGCCTAATTCAGCAGACACACAGCACACTAAATTAGATGGGGTTTTTTCCAAGCCAGAGAGTTGCTTCAATCAGTCAATAGTATCTGAACCAAATGATGAATTTCTGTTCCACAAGACCGACCTTAAGCTCAGGTTTTCCAGCATTATCACAAGGAGCTGTTGCTCCAAACATTGAAATATTCAAACAGAAGGGGGCTTCCCAGAGCATGGTGACCTTTGGTAGCCACTCCATCAGCTGCTCATCATTTTAGACTCATTTATCAGGCACAGTTCTCTATGCAGCTCACAGGTGAGGACCCTGATGGGGTCACATGAGATGTCGGGTCATCTCACATTATCTTGGCTTGAAGGCAATGAGAAAATCTGTGCAAACACATGGTGCTTGTTGGTCAGTTCTGAATAAAATAAATCTGCTGCAAGTAGTTTCCACGGTTAAAGGGGTAGAACATTTTGAGAGATTTAAAATGTATGCAGGAAAATAAAAGGTGAAAATTATTTTTTAAAATAGAACTCTGCAACTAAAGGTGCTAGACCTGTAACTTATACGTTTAGTGCCACTGAAAGCAAATGACTACACTGCCCTAACAAAATTCAAAAGTCTCCCTTGGTGTTGTCTGATAGCACCAAAGTTTGAGTCTGATAGGACCAAACCTTGGACCAGTAGGTTTTAAAGTCATGGAGCCAGCTGTAAATCCTACATAAATGAACCAAAAAAAGTTATCCATTTACAATAAGTGTGATATTTGTGTTTGTTGTTAGTTAGCTCTCGACTTTCTGGGATACTCAGACTGCTGTGAAGTGGCACTCTGGGTCAAATGACTCTCCAGTGACATTGATATGCACCAAGCGCCGTATATAGACCTGAACAATTGTTTAATATATCTAAAAATAAGCTAATTCTTATTTTGGTCCAAAGTTAAGTAGTGTTGCTTTAACAATCATGTTCACACTGTGGAAAAATATCTAGGACAACTATTCAGTTCTTTTAAAAAAAATAAAAATAAAAATCTTCCCTTTAGGTGAAACAGCTAAATAAGATCTTTGTTTCAATTAACCTTTTATTGTAAAAGGCATCATCAGTTTAACTTTTTTTTCTTTTGCAATTCTCTATAGTTTGTTCTCATGTCAAAAACTCGAATATGAGCTTATCAAATGAAAAAAGTAATATTATAGCCAACAAAACTGTTTAAAAGCACTCTATGGAGTTTGAAAACATACTGTGGCATGTCCAGTCTGCCTGCAGGGCATTGTGGTGAATAAGGACTACTATTGGCAAGAGCTCAATCTAGCTGTTAAAATTTTTGCTCTGATTTTGACCAGTATTACTACTTTAATATGAATAGCATCAGAAATCCCATGTCCTCCGATACCTGTGCCAAAAGAATTCTTTATATTTGTAAGCTAAACTGTGATTAAGCAAGTCTGATTTTTCTCCACTTAAGTCTTCGTCCATTTCTTAGTCCAGTCACTTTAATGTTAGTCTAAATGGTAAATGGCATGTACTTATATAGCGCCTTTATTCAAGTCAAGAGACTTGACCAAAGCGCTTTACACTACATTCATTCACCCATTCACACACACACTAATGGTGGCAAGCTACATTGTAGCCACAGCTGTCCTGGAGCTCACTAACAGAAGCTGGGCTGCCGTACCCTGGCGCCACCGGGCCCTCTGACCACCATCAGTAGACAATGCAGGTGAAGTGTCTTGCCCAAGGACACAACGACACTGAAAGTCAGAGTCGGGGCTTGAACCGTCAATCCTTCGATTTCAGGGCAAACTCCTACATCCAACGCCACTGTCGCCCCTCACGCCACTGTTGCCCCAGTTTAGTCCGGTTTAATGTTTTTCTACCTCTCAAATTACATTGGTTTATATAAATATTTATATAAACATAAATAACATTGGATGAGATCATATGTATTAAAGTTTACACATATTTACACAGCAGCAGCAAAAGTTGAGAAATAATTTTTTTTTTATCTACAGTATCTTTGCTTAAAAATGTTGAAATTGAAATATAAAACTATTTGCTAAAGAATAACCATTGTGATTGAACACAAAGATAAACAACAGCAATAAAAATACATTATTTTATTCCAGAGATTTTAGCCTTTTAGTTTAAAATCCTCCCATTATGTTCCTGAATGTGATGATACCCCCCCAAAGTAGTTAGTATTGGATATTGACAACATGAACAAAACAAGAGGCAACAGTTAATGCTCTGATTCAGTCATGTACATGTGCTTTTAGCTCCTATTTTAATTTTAAGAGCTCTCACATGTAGGCCTGTGCAGGATTGTTGTGAACACACTTTATATTTGCAAGCTCATGCATAACGGAAACGGCTGTCAGGTGACACACTTTCTGCTGAGCTACCTAAAGAGTACCTTAGCTGAAGGATTAGTAACATTTCCCATTTCGGCCACTGCACAGGAGACAGTGTACTTGTACAGTCAGTATTCTGGTCAGTTCCATAAAACAACCCAGCCATCACTCTGTCATATAAGTGTTTTTGCTAAAATGAAAAACATGTTGTTAATGTTAAAGTTTAAACATACTCATAAAGTAATTGCAATGGTAAGTCCATTAGGATTCATTAAAGTTGTAATGGAATTTACAAGATGATTTTTTTGTATTTACTTATTTATAAAGCTATAGTCCATACCGCTTTAGTTTGGCTTTGTGCTCTTTGATATTGCCATGTTTTAAATTACTGTATTCCTATTTTGATTATCAAGCTCAGTTTCTTTGTCATTCTTTATCTCACTTCTTCCTGTATTGTCTAATTTGATAAATTAGATTTTATTTCAATTTGTCAGTTTAGTAAGTGAAACATGTCAAATAATATAATGACACAGATGCTTCCAATTCAGTTAAATTCAAATGAAAAATATTTCTTAATCCCAACAGGACATTAAATGTTGTAGTAACTTGTTTTAAAGGTGTAGTAGGAGATATTTTCTGATGCATTTTTTACCATGTGGCTTAAAGATCTCCCCACAGCTGCTTTGTGGGCAATGATATAGAAGGTCTGGAAGTGAAACTAAAATAAATGGTCCCGGCTACAGTGAGAAATCAATGAATGACCTTAACCAATCAAAAACAGCGGTCCATTGTACACGATTGGTTCCTGACATGTCAATCATGGTTTTCTGCTTGTCCCTCCCCCTTGTGCACGTACCCTGACACATGAACGAATCAACCCCCCGATGCTCTTGCAGGACGCCATGGCTGGAAGCTAGCCACTGTTATGCTACGTTCACACCTAAAGCAGCAAGAGCAGCAAAAACGCGCCTGCTGCTTCATTTTTGATGCTTGTACAAGTACAGCTCTGATGCATGGCTGAAGCATCTTTGTTAGAGTGACCAGATTTTGGTTTCTGAAAAGGAGGACACTTTTTTTTTGGGGGGGGGGGGTCGACTGCTGGGCTGCTGACTGCACCAGACCTCCGGAGTAGGGGGGACGCAGGTGTCCAGGCTACCAAAATCCTGGACAATTTTGAAATTCTCCCCGGACATTTTTTTAGGTCTGAAAAGTAGGACATGTCCGGGAAAAAGAGGATGTCTGGTCACCCTATCTTTGCTGCTCTGGCTTCACGGTGGAAAAAGTTGGTCTGATGCGTTTTGGGCGGAGCTACCCTATCCTTTCTTTGTCTGTAACTATGGCAGCTATAATTGCTGTGATCAGTGGGTCAAAAGTGGTTTGAATCTATTTAGAAAGTCCACCTGAAAACATCGTCAGTGCAGTCAGTTCATCCAGATTACCATCCTTCCTTCAAATATTATCTTGCATGCTTGTTCATGTGTTTTGAAGGCGTGGTTTCGAGGGGTGGTCTGAGGGGAGAGGCATAGTTGTGTATGTTCAGAAATATAGCTTGCTGGAACCGTTTTTCCAACATCTCCTACAGTACCTTTAAGTATCTTTTTTTGTTAGATATGTTTATTTTCAGTTCATAATTTATTAAAAAGCCATATTTAAGTTTACCAAAAGCATCAGACCAAAAGAAAAAGAACTACAACAAAAATATTTGTTATACAAATTAGGGCCTAATGAAAATAATGTTCAATACCTGGTAAAATGTTCAAATAAAACTTTGTGAGCACCACTTTTAGGTAATCACTGCAACAGGTGTTTTCTGTAAAGTTCATTAAGATTTCTAAACCTGTTGACAGGTTCACTGCCCATGAGCAAGGTACTTTAATTGGTGTAGGACGGTTTGTTTTGTTATTATTTTTTATAATAAAGATACAAAATATTTTATTTTACAAAATTTTTATCTAGTATATTTTCATTTAGTACTTTTTTTTATTTATTGCTACTTTTTTCCAGTTTTGTGTTATTTGAAGTACGAGTGTGAATGTATTATTGTTTTTAATGGAAGGGCATGTAAACTTTCAAG
>NW_015150482.1:2375171-2384549 GCF_000732505.1 Cyprinodon variegatus
CTTGAAAGTTTACATGCCCTTCCATTAAAAACAATAATACATTCACACTCGTACTTCAAATAACACAAAACTGGAAAAAAGTAGCAATAAATAAAAAAAAGTACTAAATGAAAAAAAAATAAAAAAAAAAAATTTTTAGGTATATCAAACCTTATAATTTATGCAACTTTTGAAAGACTACTTCTTTAGAACTGTGAACAGTGCTTGAACATGAATAATAGCACAATTTCTTCAGCTGAATATGATAAAATACGTTCCTTTTCCAGTTTTAACAACACAACTATAACAGTAGAGATATGCATAAAGCATTGTCTTTCATGGCAATTAAAACAGTGCAATTAAAAAAATATTTCCCACTAAATTTAGTTTTTCCTTAAGAAAGGTGTACAAAGAAATGAAGTATTGCTTATGCTGCTTGCTTTATGTAACTGTTTTATGGTAAGATTAATACCAAAAAATTTTGTTTTCATGCAGAACATGATCAGGTTAAACTGTATTTAAATGACAAGATATTGCTACAACTAAAAATAATGGATGCATTTAAACATAATCCTGTCACCTAATTAGACGTAAGTGTACTGTACAGGTGCTTCCATAAAAAATGAGTTTGGGACATTGTTTCAGGTAACTGTTTTATGGTCAGATTAATACTTAAAATTATGTTTTTATCCTGAATATCAGCAGGTTAGGTGTATTTAAACAACAAAAACAAGATATTTATTGTTGCCAGTAATCTCATCACTTCAAATGCAAAAGGTATTTATGTAAATTAACATTGTATTTAGTAATTAATGGATGTGGACTTCCAGCTATTTCCCAGGGTGTTTAGCATCATGGTTTGTTGTTTTTTGTTTTTATCCTGTGTGGCAACATGGATGAGATGAAAATGCGTTACATGGTGATAGTTCTTAGGTTTTATTGCCCTACTATTCAGTTTTGGAGTCTTTATAAAATCAAACTCAATCTACTATACATAACTTGAGACATTAGTGAGCTTAATTTGTTTATCTTTACTTTATAATGTTCAAAGTAAATGTATAATTGCCTTTGCATTTAATCAATTATGTTTAGTCGAACCAGTTTACAAAACAGTAAATTTAACATTTCAATTTTTAAGAGTCTAATAAGACAAACAATCCATGTTGCAACCCAATTATTTTGTTTTGCAGACCTGGACTTACTTATGTTGGCTCTGAAGTTTGTCATCTGCTCCGATGTGGACTGGCTGGAGAATTTGTGCTGCAACTTTGGATGCTTACAAACATCTGAGCTTGCAGACATCTGTGCTTGTTGCAACATTAATTTTTAATTAATTCAAATTAACGGGTTAAAATCCCCTCCCTACTGAGAATTATTCATAAGTCTGTCAGATCTAGATTTAAATGTTTTATTCAATAATGCGTCAGCAACAAGGCTGTATCTTTTTTAAAAGTAATTTAAAAAGAAGTAGGGGGGTTGGGGGTTCTCCAGTCGGTGGAAAGTGCGGGACTATTGCAGAGGGGAACAAATTGCCTCTGGAAACTTACTGTAGCACGACACAGGCAGAGCAGTTCAAAAAAGAGGCTCTCATCCTGGGTCCAGTAGTGTTTACTTATGTTGGCTGTGCACCATCCTTTGCTTAATCACATCCTAGGTGTCACACATAGTCAAAGGATCAAGTCTGTCATTTACGTTCAGCCACACTTTCCAATGCTGCTGCCCAAACAGGTGGTTGCAAACGCACCCATGCAGATTCTTTTATGGTGGTACTGCGTGGCTTTTTTCTTCTGGTTGACGGGGTGACCATCAAAATGTGGAATCAAAAGTAAAAAATGGGAACAATGAAAGGTAAGATTTCAATCAATTCTTAATTCTTGGTGCTTAACCCCAAGGGGTGATAGGTATTCACATTAGCACACCCTCCCCCCAAAAAAGGAAGTTGCATGATCTGGTCATAGGCATAGCTGTATGATCTGATATTCATAAAGGCACACAAGCAAAATTAAGTCAAACACACAGAAAAGTTTGGACTCACAGTTCCACTCATTTTACATTCATTTTGCAGCTGGTATGAAGATCACTCAGTTTTGTCCCTTCAGTGATGTTTGCATACCTTCTAATACATGCCAGCTTTATTTGAAGGTGAGGCCTTAAATCTCATCTAACGTCAGTAGGAAAAGAGAAATTTGGTATTTTTATACAATATATATAAAAGGTAAAGTTTTTAGTCTGATGGATTTTTTTGAAAAGTCATTTATATATTATTCATAACAATTATGTTACAAATGGGGTTCAGGGTATATGTTGCTTCTATTGAATAAAAGACTAGAAGATCTTAAAATTCTGTTTCTTTAGGTATGAAGAATACATCAATCTATTTAAAAAATAAGGATCCAGTTATTAATTTTGTTAATTGTGCAGTGAAAATAAAATAAATACAGATATCTAAGATAAATCTGCGATCCTCCAGTTTGCTCCCACAACCCAAGATGTAACATATAATCAACTGCCAAAGCTTAGATGGATCAGCATGATACTGCAAAGACCTGCAGGCAAACAAGGCAGCAAAATATCTGACTGGTAGCCATCCTGAATGTTTATAAGAGAGCCTCAGCGGGACTCATCTCTGCAGTACTATCAAACCTCACAAACCGTGGATGAAATGAATACTGTATGAGCTTGTGGCTGGGAGGCTGATTAGACAAAAATTGCAGGGTGCAAGGCAGCAACTAATTCTTTGTCTGAGGAAAGTGAATAAGTGTTAAATGGGAATGCAGATAAGAGGACAGAGCATGGTCAGCTAACGATTCCTTTCAGGGATAGTGTGAGTATAATGGTAGTGGGCTTTAGAGTTATGCTGCTTAAAATGCTCTACAGCTTATTTAGATATAGCAAAAAACATCACAAAAAATGGGTTTAGTCTTAAAAGAATGAGATTTTACATTGCTTTAAAATAAAGCTGGGTAAAAAAAAATCCAACGCTCTAAAATGTGTATACAGTATGCATACACTGCAACTATAGTTATATGCATCTGTATGTATTATTGAACAAATATGCCTCCATTCTGCACTTTTGGAATACATCTGTTTTATAATGCATAGTATGTCGACCCTCTAAGACATCATAACCCATATGTTAGGCTGTGACTCAAGTCAACCTCTGTAAAAGTAATGATGGGCCGTTCGTGACATGCATGGAACTATGTTTCACACAGAGCTCATTTACAAGCTCCAGCAGCTCGGCTTCTCTCTGTGTCGGTCATAACTCTGCCTTTTAGTGAGGGACAGCGCGGTGGATGAGGTCAGAGCACGGACGCAGCTCGGTTGCTGATAATAGCTGATGCCTTTGAGTGGTCTTCAGAGTGGGATCCTTGCAAAAAATGTTCTGATTACATTCATATTCAAACCTCACACAATGAAGTGATCAAGGGCCTTTTTCTCAGGGTCGGAGAAGAGGCAGCACTCTGCTTGGAGACAGTCTCTTTCAATTGTTTTGATCATCTGTAAATGACTCAACAAGCCTCTAGTTCTCCTCTATAATTGAAGAAAATTGGATGGAAAAAAATACGTATCATTGTGGAGCTACTTAGCCTTTATTATGATGTACTACCCCTGTATGAGATTTTGTGTAATGTATTGCAAACTAAGCCTTGTTAATAATTCAAGAGCTGTGTTGCATCCAATATACTTGCATGCCTCAATGCATAAGCTCCAATAGCTTGCCTCTGAAGTTGTCTGTGTGAGTATGCTGCAGCTTTTTCATGCTATGAGCCTCATACTAATAATTGTCAGCTGAAGGGAGCTGAGGCAAAGACTTGCTGCACTGCTGAATTGGTAAATTGACCCTAGACCCTGACACCACACTTCAGCTCATATTAAGACAACATGGTCAGGGCACTGCAACTTGATTTTGACAGACGTGCAGTCCTTATCGCTGCTGGTCACCACTAATCATATGCCTCCATGGAGCACTGGCTCAGGAGGCTGTGAGGACAGAAATTCAAGGACAGAACCGGCCCAGCATTTCTGTTTCGAATGAATAAGCCAGCTGCTGCGTTTGTTATCACATATAACCCCACATTGACACAATGTATAACTTTAAAAAGGCAATAAAAAACATTTATAAAGACTTTTGATCCAAATAATCTACCCTCTTGCACTCATCAGTCGATATTTTAAGTCATGTTGTATGGTGCTTCAAAAAGAGTTTAACCTCCTAAAACTGTTTTACATTTCCCCATGTTACAAGCACAAACGTCATTGTGCATTTATATGCAATAAATTAGAATGTACCTTTGTAAGAATAAAAGAGCATTTTGAAAATAACAACCTTCAAGGAGACATTAAACATATATTTTTAATAAAGCGCAAATCCTTATATTGATGTTTTTCTTATTTATATTATCTGTTGTAATATTTATAACCTAATGTTCTGTCTTCATTAACTGTAGATTTGAAAGGGGTGTGAAGGAAGCCATATATGTTAAGAGAGAAAAAGCAACCTTAAATATAGGGGGCGGACTCAGGTTCCAGCTCTCAAAAACCCAAAACTCAGCAATAGTTGATTCCCTCCTGTTATCATCTCAACCCCATCGCTATGCGGGGGACCAAAACGTCTCGCCTGGTCAGCCAGGCCAACAATGACCCTAACGACTCTCTTTTCAGAGGCATAGGCCAGTATCGGGTATTACAGGCCAATAAGGATCTCAAAGATTCGCCATTACTAAGGGGTGGACCTCTTCTTTTGGTTCAATTTGCTTTTTTTTTTAAACCAAAACAAGTCTTTGTTTGGGCTACTCTATAAAGTTTGGAACTCAACTTGCAACACAATTAAAAGAAGCTGTTTAAGAACATCAATCACTGTGAAAGTTAACATTTGGTTTCGACTCAGTGAGTTACTTGAATATTCAATTCCGCTACTACCACCGGGGTTAGCTTAGGTAGACGAGTTGCCAGACTGGCCTCTCAGCAGGACGCTGCCACTATAAAAATGCAAACATCTTAAAACCACTTTTTGTGTTAAAATAATTAATGACAGGCTGATTGACAAACGCTACAGCTGCAGTTAGCCGGAAATCCCTCTACTTACACTGTAAAAACGATCTAGAAACAAGTAAAAATTTCTTAAATTAAGTGTATTTACCCTTGATTTAAGTAGGTAAATGAGATAGTTTGCCAATGGAATTAGTATTTTTTCACTTAGAATAAGATAATTAGATAATATTCACTTGAAATAAGACAATGCAATTGTGTTTTCTTATTTTAAATCTAAATTGTCTTGTTCCATTGGCAAGATGTCTCTTTTATCTCCTCAATTCAAGAACAAATGCACTTTTTTTAAGAAAAAAATGACTTATCAAGATTTTGATTTTTTTCAGTGTATCGCAGCTCAGAAAGCAGGGACACTGGTCTGAGGAACCAGGGCGCTGCTGCTTCGACACTTTCCCATTATTATATCTTATCTCTAATTATATTTTAAAACAACATTTTGAGTTCAAATATTAACTGCTAATGATCAAGTGATTAACCGACATTATGGCTGGTTAGAGCTCCCTCTCCATATGAGTAGGCAGCGCACACTGGCCTACCCCGAGGACCTGGGGATCTGTCGGTTCAAAGCAGATTTAAAAGTAGGCTATTTCTTGATAAACTGACCAAACAGATTAAGTTTTGAGGTGTGACAGCTGGTGGAACAAAGCACTGCAGCTGCACACAGCCCAACCCATGAAAAGCCCTGGGAAAGCTAGAAAGTACGAGGTCTTTAGGAGGGCCAAGGTAAAGCCCTAGGAAAGTGAATTGCCTGGATAAATGTATATACGCTACCCAGGCTTTCAAAAGCCCCGGTCTTTTGAGTGGCAATGGCAAAGGGGCTAATGACAGAAAAAAACATAACCCCACTACCACAAGTTAGGGAAACGCTCTTTCAGCTCCCTCCCCCCGTTTTGGTCTAACTGCATAAAGAATAGCTTCCAGCTGCATTAATGTGCCAGTTTGCACAGATATCTTTTGCATATCATCTACCCTCTCTCTCTCTGAGTTACTTAGTGACCAAAACTATTGTTGGCACAAGATTTTAGTTCAGAGTTTCAGAGTAAAGTAAATACATATTCTTCTAGAGTTTTATCTCAAATTATTTTTTTTTTTTTTTTACAAGCATGATATTTTTTCTAACCTTACGGTTATGTGCAACATTCTGTTATATAAAACCTAGTAAAATACATTTGATATTTTATATCTTTATAGCTGTACTGTAACAAACTGAGAAAGTTCAAGAGTTATGAATAATTAGATTACAAGGCAATCTAATTGTTAGAGGCAGCTGGGAACTTGATGTTTATGTATTATTAAATGATACAGCCTCAGAATGCTTAGCTGCCAATTCTTCATTTAGAAATATCATCTCTAATTACAGGGTTCTTACACATTAAATCAGATAACCTACGGCAGAACTGAACTGACAGATGACGCATGACTATAATTGCAAATAAGAATTCCCTTTAGGCTTGAAAATCAGTGCTTTCTTTGACAGATTATGAAACAGAAGTACAGTAATGTAGAAAAAGTAAGTGCAATTTGTCCTACTGAAGGTCAGTTCTTCAAGTTTCTATTGTTAACAGAGCAGGAAAAAATTATGAGTACAGTGCAATTTAACCCTGGATGTATTTATGCATGAAGGACAAAGCTAAGGCAATGAGGAAAATGTTATTTATTGTGAGAGTTCTGGACTAGAAAAAAAAAATTGCTAATTGGGTCTATGCACGGCAATTTGTCTTTGGTCAAAAAGCTGTCAAATTTTTCAGTAGAGGTTAAAGTGCATGATCAGAGTGCATAATTACTAACTGTATCAGAGCTTTGACCATGTGAATTTATGGCGGTTTTCCTCTCTTTTTTCCTGCATTACGTCTTGTTCCCTTGTGAATATCTTATTTAACACTTAACAATTTTATTCCAATTCTTTTGGGAAAAGAGAAGAGTCAGAATGAAAATGATTGCCTTCTTGTCCCAGTGTCTCCAAGAATTCACATTATTGGCGTTCACAGCAGCAATCCCCTCATCTGCATGGTGGCAGTCCTACTCCCTGCACAAGGACAAGAAATTGGACCTCAGTGGGGAGCTAAATGTGCCTTCAATCTCAACAATCCTTTTAATCTTTCATCAATCATGTGCTAGCAGCTCAGAGCCCTGATCCCATTACAGTTTGAGGGAAATGGCTTCAATCTGACAAGCATGAAAACTGCAGGAAAAAGTTAGCAATGTAAGAAAGTTGTGATGGGAACCTGGCTCTGTAGGTTGACAAGAAAATCCTCAAACTGGTATGCTAAAATTGAAAGCAAACAAACTGGAAGCAGCAATTCACTTGCTGTCAACTTGAAGATCTTGGAAGAACCTCAAAACAAGCAGAAGGTTTAGAAGATTGTTTTCCTGAGCAAGCACTAAACGTGGCAATCACCAGACAGCCAGCAGGGCCAAATGAAATGCAAACTGTGAAGAGGCTTTGGATATCTGCAGGTCAAGTTGCTCTTGAGCCGATCATTTAGGAATCCAGCCCAAGAATTGGATGTTCTATTACTGCTGAGAGTAACATAAATTGTAAAACACAAAACATGTTTGGTACAAATGTACCGAGATACCACAACTAAACAGTTAAAAATCTGATTTTTTTAAAATCAAAGGGAAAATACGTATTTCTTACAACAAGGTCTGTTTCTTTGGCTATGCTTCTGTTGTGACCTATCAAAATATATATACATATGTGAAACATGTAAAACATGTTTACTTACATTTTAAAATAGAGACAGATTCGATATTAAACATTTGAAACTCTTTACTATCTCATGTTAACAATTAGCATGCTTTTGTGCTTTGAAAACTCAGTTACAAAAACCAGTTGGTACTAAAATCATTTTGTTCAGCAACTAAAGAAAAATATGATAATTTTAGTTTTTGATCTGCTGAACACTAATCTGGGATAATCAAATACAAAGCTGGCTTATTTTACTCAGCCCCAACATTTTCTGGGGAGCCCTGGTAACAGTGCAGTTATGTAGACATCAGATAAATGTAACATTTTTCCATCTCTATTGAAGAAAATGTGAAATTCTTTCCCAAATTGTATCATATAGCATCATTGACGAATAAAATATGTAACATTAATGTTTTATTACCAGTGTTCGGTCCAACACATTTTTAAGTAACCTATTACAGTAAATAAATTTCTTTTACAATAACTAGCATGGCAACTACTTAGTTTGTTCAAGTCAGTAATGTGTTAGTCCTTACTATGCTTTAAACAGATTCATTATTCTGTTTAAAGCATAGTAAGAAGAGGTTAACCCACTGCAGCCCATTGGTTAAAGTTTAGCACAGAGTAGAGAGGATGGCGTAGAGCCAATGATTCAGCGACAGTGCTCCTTCAGAAAAAGCTCTGACTGAAGGCTAGATGTTTCTGTGATTTGCTGATTATGTGCAGTAACAAAGATGTTAACATCTGTTAGAAGCTGGAACTTAAAGATGCTCCTTACAAAATCTTAACACTGAGTAACAGCTGGCTGTCTTTAATCAGGACATGTTCTTTACTTGCAAATTGATTACTGCAACAGTGTCTTCACAGTTTTGCCAAAATTAGCTGCAGCTAATCCAAAACACTGCTGCCTGTGTTCTCACTAGAACTAAGAAAGTAAAGCAAAAAGTAGAGTTCCTACCTCTATTTAAGGTGGTTATATCAAGTCATCAGACCTAGATCATCCTTGTTCTCTCTAGCCAGTTATGAGAGTGTTTTTAGATTTCCCTGGTGTTTCATGATTCCCTGAGCCTGACCTGTTCTGCCTCTCAACCATTGAGCCTGCCTGTTCCCATCTGAACGGTTTGCCTGAACTGTCTTTGGACTCCTGGACCTCTCAGCTTGCCTATTCCTATTCTGATCTGTTTGCCTGACCTGGCTTTGGACTCCTGCATGTTATTCAGGACTGCAGCATCTGGGACACTCTGGGCGACTCCTGCCGCTTCTTGTGGGCTGAATACTGGGTCCTCTGTTCTAAATCGTGACATGGAGCTCAGCTACCATGAGGGAGAAGGGCATGGAGGTGGGTTGAACCGTGGTCATCCGAGTCAAAATCAGACATAGCGCACAACTGCTTGCAGTTTGGCTGAGTAGCAGGCTGAGTCGTGGATTTGAGCACCTTTTAAGATGAACTCTGGATGCTGATTGGGCTTCGTGGAGGTGTGGTTCAAAGCTGATTGGTCTTCATCAGAGGCAGGTAAACCTCTGCTGATGAGGTAATGAGTAAGTAATTTAGTTTCTTCTGTTGAACTTCGGCCTAGGCTTCATTTAACTGCATACAAACACATCTGTAGCATGGAAACAACACTAAACAATAAAATATATTTTTCTTAAGTGAT
>NW_015150482.1:2384559-2414034 GCF_000732505.1 Cyprinodon variegatus
ATATATATATATATATATATATATATATATATATATATATATATATATACCAGGATAAATAGTGCACTAAATTGATAAAAGTATTCAGCAACTTTTCTTGACTCTTATATGAGTTTACATGACATCCCAGTGCTAATCCATAGGAATTAAAAATGACCTTGGCCTATCCTCTGCTGCTAAACAGCTTAAATTCTTCTGGGAAGGAGTGTTTTTTTTTCCATAAATGCAAGTTACATACTGATGTTGGACAAGAAGGCCCTGCTCTCAGTGTCCCCTCTAAATCATGCCAAAGGTGTTCTATTGGATGGAGCACAGTCAAGTTCATCCGTTCATCCGCACAAGACTCTTCCATCCATGTCTTTATGAACCTTTGTGCTCTGGTGAACAGCAATGTTAGAAGAGAAAGGGGCCGCCCCCAAACTGTTCCGACAAACTTGGGAACATGGAATTCTCCAAAATGTCTTGGTATACTGAAGTCTTCCTAATACCACCCCCCCCCCACCCATCCCTCACTCTTGGCACAATACAGTCAGAGAAGTACTGTTCTCCTGGCAACTGCCAAATTCTTCCAGATGGAGAACCAGAATTCATCAATTCCAAGAAAAATCTCTCCACAGCTCTGGAGTTGAGTTGTGCTTTAAAGTCTAATTTTTGTCATAAAGCGGGTCAGATGGACTCAGTATTCATGGTGAGACAGCCAGTAGGAAAGTTCCAAACGTTTATTAGAACAAACAGAACAGAAGCACGTTGCTGTGGATCTGTGGCTTGCGGCTGCTGTGGGAATAGGGCCAGGCACTGCCCAATCACGGACACTCTGGTTTAACAGTTCAGTCCATCCTCTCAATGATAGGCAACGAGAGGTGGCCCTGAGCCATCCAGAGCGTCCCCCATGCAGCAACCCCAGTGAGCAGGCCGGACTCCGATCGTCCCTGTACCGGCTACCAAGAGTGCCTAGTGTACCTAGTGCAAGCTCTGTTTAAATGTTGCTGCTTGCATTGCTGCAACAAGCTTACTTTCTAAAAGAAAATTTGAATTTTTCCACTAAGCCAGACTCACCAGCAGTAGGTGAAAATGGGGACGAGCACCTAGGACGGCCTTACGTAAACATATCACCAAAATGATTGACAGTTAGGAGGACCGCTTATTTTGATGATCCACCTGGAAAAAAAACAAAAAAAAAAAAAAACATCTTCCACTATATATTTCAGTTTGTTTGATTAATTTAGATTCAAATTCAGGTTGCCTATTTCAGATCAAATCCGTTTTGCTAATCAGATCTGTTCAATTGAGTTTGATTGAGATTATTAAATGTTACAGTAAATGTTCTGATTAGTTTAGTTTAGTTTGACTCATTTAATTTGCTCTCAGCTTGTGTCTGAAATTCTGTTGGGTTCACTTTGAATTATTTCTGTTTCACTCATTCCAGATCAGATCAATATTCAATTCAGTTCATTTTAGAACAAGAGTTAGACTTAGGGGGGGGGTGGCCGACCTTCAGTTCTATATCCAGCATATTTGCAGGAATACACAATCCAGATCAAATGCAATCAGTAACTGTAACTGGTAATTTCAGCCTCCTAGCCACATCACTAAAGTTATCTAACTAACCTGTACTTCAAGAGAGGGTTGAAGCTTGTTTGATCATCACAAGTTTTCAGAATAAATATCGGGCATCTGCTATGTTGTTTAACTTTCTAAGATATTGTCAACCCTTCCTGTCGCCCGGTTAAAAAAATGATTTAAAAAAATTCAAAATATTTAGTTTTTATCTAGAGCATCAATATATTGAGAGCATCATCAACTCTTTAGCATCACCATATTATATTCTCTTGAAGAAGTCATTTAAGAGCCAACTCAAAATAACATAGATCCAAATTTCTCTCTATAGCAGAAATGACATGTATTAGTGTTAATTATGCTACAATTAGTGTTCTTATTCACAAGCCGTAAAGCAGCAGCCATCACAGTTTTGACACTGATGCGCTCGGAAACGACCAAAACATCCTCCACACTGCCAATCACCCGGGCTCACTTCATTAGCAAATCCGTGGTCCTCAGACCCTCACCAGGAATGGTTCATCAAACATCTGAGCACCAAAACATCCCTAATTAGGTGTGCAACTCTTTGGATGAGTGGATATTTTTGGAGTCCTTTTCATTGAGCGTCAGGTTTCATCTGAGCAAGCTTTCTGACTTTAAAGAATGGGTGTCTCCTTACAGACTGAGTTTGAATCAAAAGGAAAGAATTTAATTAATATTTCAGGCTAGATTAATTAAGATCCTTATCCAGCCATGTTGATCTTCTGAACACCGGGTTTAAGTTTAAACTGCAGCTAAAAATACTGATTAAAAAAATCAATTAAAGATTATTTTAAAATTTAGTGACATTCAGAGTATTTTCTTAATGTGTTATTATATAAAAAAATGATTTAAAATACATCAAGTTTGCTATTTGACACTAAGCATGATTATTACCCCTGCTATGAGAGAACAACATTACTGAATATAAACAGCCTTTCAGCACAGCATATGCAATAAAAGACCTTTTGTTGTGATACAAAATGCTTTAAGAACAACAAACATGTTTTTCAAGCTGTTTTTTTTTTTCCCTAAAATGTTTGGCTCTATTAGATACAAAAGAATAGTCACTTATATTTGACAACATAACATTTATTTCCAGGCTTTAATATAATAAAAGAGGAAAAGAAGACAGGAAATGGTGGCAAAGCATAGCCAAGCATTCCCTAATTAGCGATTTTATGAAGCGCATAATCTGAGGCACAGCATGAAGCCTGGATCCAAAAGCTAAATGATTCTTAACTTTATTATAAGAAGAATTGGCAGTGGGAGATGTCACATTGTAAGTGTGCAAGTATAGCAATACCAGAGCCATCAATAATTATTTAAATAACTGCCACATTGGCATTGCAAATATTTTTATAGTTTCATATATATATATATATATATATATATATATATATATATATATATATATATATAGCACATTTTGTCTCTATCCATATGTTCAGCATGTTTGGATAATGACGAGACAATGGTGATTATGGAAGCAGACAACCATGGGCAGTTAAATTACATGACTGTTGATGCAGTGAACAGGTAATTGCAACTCCATCTGGAGTGCTGATTAACAATAAGCTGTGAATCTGGTAGATGTTAGGGTAGTTTTCAGTATTTTCCTATTTTTGCATAGACTGAACTGGCATCAAATTCTTATAATACAATATAATACCTGATGCTAGAAGGTTCTATTTGTTTTTTATTTAGATACATAAACATAATGAAAGCCTGAGGTTTGTTTTGAAGTGCAGGATTGTTATCAAACCAGGAGAATTGAGTTGCATTTCATTGAAAGACAGGTATAGAGTTATACGTTTAGACAATGTGCAGAAAATGTAAAAGTTACTATCGAAAAAAGTTATATTTCAGATATTGACCAGAAGATTTAGAGTATGCTCTGCTGCAGCCACAACACATTTCTGAATCAATCAATCAATGAGATCAGAAGTAAATTATAATAGGACTAACAATTTGGCAATACCATCGTGAGTTTGTTAAACATTTAGTTCAACCTTGACTTTCTTTCTGCAACTTTTTAACATGGGTCAAACTTGAGAAGTTAAGTGGAAAAATACATTCTTACCTAAATGTCTTATTCCTTTATAATAACTTCAAACTAATTTTGCTGGCTTTTGCTTACAGTGTTGTTACTATAGTTTCATGCAAATTTCCCCAATATGGAATAATGTTATTTCTATCAGGGCTGCAACTAACGATTATTTTGCAAATCGATTCATCTGTAGCTTATTTTTTCGATTAATAATCGGGTAGCAAGTGAAAAGTAAAACTTTTCTGCTTGAGGAGTTCTGGATAGAGAATACTGACAGAAAAAAAGATTTATATCTTAAATGCAAAATGTTGATATATGTTTTTTTAGAACTTTGACATAATTGCTGCTCAAGGTGGGTTGCTCTGTTATTGAAGGCATGTTTTAGAGTCTCTAGACTCCAGTTCACGATTAATTGATTACTAAATTAGTTGATGATTATTTCAATAATTGATTAATCACGATTAATCTCATTAATTGTTTCAGCCCTAATTTCTATTCTGTTCTATTTTTACAGCATCTGATCTATGCTAATCACCTCAATCTATTTCCTATGGCTCAAACTGTATCCTGGTAGGTTTTTTACCGTGCCAGACTCATTAAAATTTTGGATGACAGAATCAGCACTGCTCTGGGAAATGTTCCCAACCCAGGAGTTGCTTTTATAAACTAACACTAACTTTTCGCAGCTATCTCTGCTGTGTTTGCTGGTCCCCATTATGCTTTTTATTAATGTTCAATAACAAAGCTCTGATGCCTTTGCAGAATAACTATGTTTTCTTCAAAGATTAAATCTCATGCAAATAGTAGTTGCATGTATTTGAATGAGGTGACCTCTGAGGTCAAGAGGTTGCATTCAAATACATTTTGGGGACATAGGGGAAAAAGGGGGGGTAAATGCCAGCTCCATTTGAGTTTTTTATTTGTAAGAAATGTTGAAAACTATGTTTAATTCACAATTACCGCTACTTTGTGTTCCTACAAACATTTAGAGAAACTCTTCTCTAAAAACGCCTTAACACCTTTCCAGGAGTCTTTGTCGATATGCCAGCTCGCATAAGCAAAAGTCAGGATGCTTTGATTTAATCCTGTTTTGTGGTTGCCATGAGCACTGAGAATATGCACAGGAAAATGATTTTGTGTTGATCTCATCGAATCCCCAAAGAACACACACAATAATATATATATATGCTTATGGTGTAAAGCATTGTATCTTGTCTTTGTTGGAGCTTTGGCTAAATCTCCTCTCGCCTTACATTGTAATTCATTATTCATTTTTGAATAACAGCTTGAAATAAAAAAAACATCCTCTGCATTATAGAGACATAAAGAATAAATAATCCTTCACTGACATGTCCCTTTTCATGTAAACATCAAACATATTTGCATTCAGTTGTTATTTACTCAGCCAGCATTCACAGAGCAAAATCAATATTTATTTGAGGTTATGCCTAAGGCAGCCTGGCACATGTAAGTCTGACGTTTGCTTTTTTTTTTTTTAGTTCAGTGTTTGGGCGTAAACCAACTCCTGTGGGAAACGGCTACCTCTTTATATACTTAGTGACCCTCTATGTGTGCTGGCCCTCTCTCTGCCTGCTGGTTGCTTTTTTGCAGTGCCATAAAGTTCTTACATATTGCCACAAAAAAATAATAATGACTTCAGTGATTTTCTTAGAATGATTTCAAACAGCAGAAATCCTGAAAGTCATGGCAGGTTTTTCTTCTGTTGAACAGAAATCGAGGTTTGCTGCGGCTGGGATAAAAAAAATTCTTTATCTTGAAGGTCACATTATAGGACTTTTACATGCATTGACTTGATATATAATGTTCCATATGCCATATATTCTGATTGATGGCTGGTGATAGACTTCCACTGAGCCATCAATTTATTTCTCAAACATTGGCTGGCAGTAAAATCGGTGTGTAGCCATTGAATTACAGCCCACCACCTGCAAACATGAGCCTGAATGCAGCAGCTTTTCCAACCGAAATGGGCCCCTTTCCTCTTGTTGCCTGGGTCAACTGCAAATCTCACATTCCCACAACGACAAAACCCACAATGCCAAGCCAGTCTTCAGTTTTACATCTGAAAGCATATTTAAACTTTTCACTCATTCACTTGCAGCCTCGTGAGCAGTGAGACTCTGAGGCCGGCCAAGATTAGCTTTTTGGCAGACAATGTGGTGAATTAAGGCCACACATGGCCCGTCTCTTATTCTCTCTGTGACCAAACACACTTCCAGGACCAGGAACCCTTGACCAGTCTTTTAACCCAGAAGAAGAAACTAGAAATAAGAGATGAGTATATAGCAGAGGATTTAGGTTTAAGAGGCTGACCCGACAATTAGAGGGCAGATGGTGCTCTCATTAACCTAATGTGTAGCAAGCATAGGTTGCAAAAAAACACTTTAAAAGGCTTAACAATGAACCTTTTTATTGTTTAGGAACCTAAAATCTAAATGTGTCTGAGTGCTGTGAATGAGGAAGCAAATTTTAAAAGCATCTACGAACTTGTTCATCCTTCCCAAAAAGTCATTACAAATATGTGGAGGTGATTATCACAACATTTCTGTTGAGCGTTTTGTTGAAAAGAAAAAATATACCTTAAAAGGATGTTTCCATTCCTTAGGGAAACACATGTAAAAGATGATGAAATCATATGAATTATGTTCTCAGAAACACAAAAACATTTTAGTCACAATCTGGCCATTTTTACAACAATAAATAAAAGAACCGAGTGTTGAAGTACATTTGAATGATACTCAAAGAATATGATGAAACTTGTGTTTTGAAATTGGTACAATAGGACCACACACACACCAAAAAAAGAAACATATTTTGTTCTTCCAAATATGAGGATCAGCCAGTTTAGAGCTAAGTTTATAAGCCTTTGCTATACACCACTGTCCAACAGGGGGACCCTGAGTGCCCTTAAATTCTGACACATTACATGTTTTATGTTTAATATGTCTTTTATATTATCAAGAATTAAATTTGGATTAAAATCCAATGATTTCTTTTTATAATAGCAAGCTGAAACAAAACAGTTTGAGTTTTTCAAATTAGATATTAAAACCAGTACATTTACCTCAGATTCAACGTAGTTGCCAATTGCCCTAAAACAAAGTAAAAATATTCCGATAATCATGCTAATCATTGGTATGGGTTGTTGTCCTCAATGTAGTTACAAAGTTTTTCTTTAGTTATGATTCTAACAGCACTGAATTACTTGGCAGTAATGCTCATACACTTTGTTCAAGTTCAAAGTCTTTCTAAGAAGTTACTAGACTAAAAGTTAGACTTAGACCAACTTTATTGTCATTTTGTGTACACATATTGTATACGAGTTCCATATATCAGTACAACTTATTGTTTGCATTATTCTACTCAAAAAAGCATGATTTCTTGAGAAATTCTACATTTAAGTGGGTTCAAATTCTATTTCTAATTCTATTAGAACTTAGATAAGTGTTATTATCAATATAAGATTACTTTTACTGTAGTAGGAGTAATTTTTACTTTTCTGTTTCAATACTGTATCTCCAAAAAGGGAGTAACCCCTTACACTTTACACTCAGTAATATTTTTTACCAAAATTTTAATAATTCTTTAATTTTATTACATAACAAATTCCCATTTACTTTTAAAATATAAGTTTAACATAAAGATATTAAATAAACCTTACAAGATAGATATTCATTAATTTAACAGCTTATTGAATTAAAATAAATAAGGTTCAGGTATTTTGAATTAATAAAGTATACTGATTAAAATGAATACTAATGAGTGTATTTATTTATTTCTAAAACATAACGTTTATTTGTTTGAATTGCATAATAATTAGCTTTTTTCAAAACGGTATGTATTTGAAATAAACACACTAATTAGTATTAATTTTGAGTACATATAGGTTATTATTACTAAAGTCATAAACCTGATCATTATGCAATCAAAAAAAAAGTTTCATTAAACAAATGAATATGCACAATGTCAGTTTTATCTAATAGGCTTGTGTTAAAATATTCCCAAAAAAAAGTAAATGGGAATTTGTTATGTAATAGATAAATATAAATCTTAAATTGACATGAATTATTTCTGGGAGTGTAATACAATTAGTTTTTTTTCATGAAATAAACTTGTTATCACTTCAAAGTAAAAATTCTCAAACTGTGCTCAATGAGACATTTTCCAAGTGTCCTGTGACTAGTTAGTGTTACAAGGTGTGAATGGGGAGCAGGTGTGTTGAATTTGATGTTATTGCTCTCACACCCTCACACTGGTCACTTGAAGTTCAAATTAAAACCTTCTGTCAAAAAAAATTTTAGGGTCTAAAAAAAATAATTGTTTCACATTAAGATACCCATAGTTGTAAGAAAATGCAAGCACCGTTAAAAAGAGCTGCAGAACAGCGGCCAAGACTGTACAGCAAAGGCTCCACCTAGGGTGAGAGGCACAATACAGGGGCCACCGTTTATAAAATTAAGGCTGATTGTTACAGCTGTGTTTTTCAGTTTTTTTTCTAAAGACTTATGGAAATGTACATTTTTATTTACATAAATGACTCCTGACTGCGTGTTTGTAGAGTATCTTGAACTCTTTGTTTACTTGATCATCCAAATACACACACCCACCAATAAACACAAATTTATGATAGAAGTTCAGTAGAAAACCAAAACCTAAGGTCAGAGGATTTAATACCGAAACCTAATTCAATACCTTTGGTTTATCCTCTCCCCTGAGGGCTAAACTTAACATTAGTGGATAAGAAATGTAAACCTCGGGTCAGTGAATTTAATCTGACTTCATTAAATTCCTGTTGGGACTTACTTCCATTATGGGACTGACTTCAAGAGAGTACTTCCTGTTTGGGTTGAAAAAATGGCGGGTCTCTGCCCCTTCAGTACAGCATATATGACCAAACTAATTGAGTGCACATAATCATGTCATGTCTAGAGGTTGTCTCTTAATAACAGACACATGAGTGCTGTCAGCATTGCTGCAGAGGTTAAAGGGGTGGAGGGTCAGCCTGTCAGTGCTCAGACCATATGCTGCCACTGCATCAAATTGGTTTGCATGGCTGTCTTTTGGGAAGGCAGCCTCTTCTAAAGATGATACAGAAACTCTGCAAAAATTGCTGAAGTCAAAAAGACACATGTTACTGGAACCATGTCCATTTGCACAACGGGCGGCACTGGACCTTCTTAAAAACACCAGGTCATTTCCATACATTCAATAGTTCAAACATGGGTTTTAGTGTCTGTGTTATTATATTTTAGCTTGGTTAGAAACCTTAAATGACACAAATCATATCTTTGACTGATTAAAATAAATTGAAATATATTACTCATTTAGAAATTCCTATTGCAAATAGAAATCTTCTCCTCTGACCATGTCCTTGCCTGATGAGATCAAGATGAACTTATTCATGTATGTTAGCCAGTTTTTCAATCTGGTGCCAGCATTTCAGTTTGCTGCTTAACAGACATGCTTTCACATTCCTGTTAGTGTTTTTTTTTTTTATGATCAGAAACATTTCTAAGGAACAAAATATGTCTCCTTTATAAGTAAAGGAAAAGAAGAGAGGCCACCTTTCTTGCCCCTGACAGCCAGTGTGCAGCAAAATATGGACTGTGCCACTGTGTAACTTTACTTTTGGGTTTTATGAAAAAGCTTTCATAGATAATTGCCAAATACTTTGAAACCAAGACCATCTGTATTGTTTGAAATTATTCAAAACTTGGCCGAAATAAGTTTTACTAAGCGAAAACCCTATAGGAGGATACTTTCAGCTTGCTCACAGGCAGTGCGCAGCAACAAGCATTACAATAAAACTACTTTAACTTGCAACTGAGCATAGCAGCAGTTCTATTTGTTTTAAAACATTAGATTTTCTTGATGCCTGCATTTTTCCTCAAACTACAAGACATAAGAGATGTTGCTGTGGTGCTGGGTAGTGGGTGGTCTTGTCAAGAAGTTGGCTCCTGCTTAAGGTCCCCTTAAACGCCTGGCTGGTCCTGGGTGTGTGTATCACCCAAGACTTTAAGATTTTTAACAATATAGAACAAATAATTGTACAACCTCTGATTGTGTTATGCTTGTCTTTAAAGTTTTTGGATTATGTAACTCTTTATAAGAAAGAAAATGAATAAAAATAATGCGCTCAAGGTTAATATCTCAAAGTCACCCCTCTGAACTCTGAAATCCCCCTAAAGGATTATTACCGACAGCAACAAATAAAAAAAAAAGGGTGGATATTTGGACGCTAAACCAAAGGGGGCGACCACGCACGGTGGCTCACTCATCCCCTCTCCAAACTCGTTATTGTAAATCGTGAGCAGAGGGGTGGTGGGAGTGAGGGACCACGCAGCTCACCATTTCCCAGCATATCGGCTGGCGCGTCACCTTATCTGCCTTTGCCGTGTTCGAGGCTATCTCGCATATTTCTCCCGGAGGATTTCCTCAGCGGTTCAGTCAGAGCCGTGCTTGTTAATGGGCGTCTTGGACGGCTGCCTTTCCTCATCCATGCGTGCCCCTCTGAGTGCGCTGTAAGCAGCAGCAGGAGCAGCAGCAGCACCTTGGAAGCGCAGAAGGAGGAGGAGGAGGAGGAGGAGGACTGCTCTGCCTTGCATAGTGGAAATACGCTCGCCTGCTCTGGTTACTATCAAAACCACTTGGAGGGAAGAAGCAGAAGGACACGAAGTAAAGAGGCTTCACACACTGATTTGATAAATTGTTAACGGGACGGGCCTGCTACGATGGACATGTCTCCAGAATGGTAAGGCTCAATATTTCCATCCGGAACGCGCATCACGCAACATTAAGCCATAGAGGAGTACTGTATTGCGGGACGCAGTGATCAGTCGCAGCCCAGGCGGTGGGTGTTGTTTTTGCACAGCGTGGGTTTGTGCGGGGTTTGTGTCCCTCTTAGATGAGATCCCGGGCAGGAGCGGCGTTTCGCGCAGCGCGGTGCGTTACCTGCGCCTTTAGAAAGCCCGCAGGAATATGATGGCTCAGTATTTGGAGGCGCCGGGAGATCAAAAGTCTGGAAAGGAAGAGTGAGCGCACCTTGTCCTATTTTAAGTCAGTGTAGGGAGAAAATAAAGGAGGATGGTGAGGATGCGTTTTAAGGATTTAGGGATTGGATTTCACATTATGACCAACCTTATGTTCTGCAACAGCCTCTCTAAGCAGGCTGCGACAATGTTAACACCAGAGATGCACCGATCAATCGATCAAAGCTCGGAATATGCCGATGTTTTCTTTATCTGTAGGTCAAAACTCATTTGATACTTACTATTCATGAAATGCATTAAAACTAAAGTTTTACTTCCTTTCCTGTCTGTAAATCACTTGTCAAAGCGTGTTCTTTGATATACTTCTTTTGATTTTTTCTAAAAGTTGCAGAAAGCTGACTACAGGGAGATAATCTTTGAATTCCTTAACATTTGTTGTCATTAAAAATATTTTCATAATGTGGTAGAATGAGTAAATATGGAAGGTCATCTTTCAAGAAAAAATTATAATAAAACAATATTATAAATCGAGAAAGTTATTGGCCTTGAAAACACATTTGGGGAAAAAATCAAATAGGTGAACTCATTTTGTATCAGTACTGCTTACATTTAAATTATACTTTACATTTCTTTTACTTATGTACCAGTTAGTCAAGTCAAGCCAAATTTTTCCTTTAATGGAAGCAAGGTTTCCCTTTACCTACAGTCCCTTAATAGTTAAAACTCTTATTCAGGCTCTAAAAGCACCAAAAAATATTTGTGGATGGAACTTTTTTTAAATTTAGCAAACATTACATAAAGCCATTTGCAATATAAATCTTGATTCATGCATATATTTTGGCATTCTTTATAAATATTTAATGTTTGCAACCAAACGGTTGATCTTTTTCAAATTTAGGCAACACCATCTGTTCTATCTTCCACCATTTTATTTATATTTTGGTATGTTGCTTTGAGATGTACTAGTCAGTCGCAGCCACAACAGATTTTTGATTCTCTTTGATGCCTCATATGGCAGTTCCAATTCTGACAAACTGCCATCCCTTCCAAACAATGAATTCACCTAAAAGAAGAAAAAAAATGCTCCCGGTTAAAGATAGTTTTAAGTCAACAAAATGCTTTTTTATATGATCAAACTATCAGATTTCTAAGGAACTCGAAACCTGTATAGCTTTTAGTGACTGAAAATAGTGTGAGCTCGTTCTCTTGACTTATGTAATAACCGCAAAAAAAAGCATTTTTCTCAGCATTTAATCTTGTAATTCCTCATCAAAGCCAGTCAATGAATAAATTGTCCAATTTCAAGTTCTTGGTGTTTTATTACTGCATCTCTTGTTCCTATTCAACTTTTCTGTTGCATTCAGTGTGATAGCAGCTCCTCTCTCTGGACTGTGTTTGCTTCTTTTGAAAGGGAGGCCTATAGGGAAAACTGCATAGCTTATAGTTTTACTGCAGCGAGCATAATATCATCATGAATAAAATTCATGAACAGATCTACAAGAAATGCTGTGGTTTTCAATAAGTCAGAAGAAGACACAACCAAAAGCCCCTATATAATTAAAATCATAAGAAATTCAGTGTTGAATAAATTATAATTCAGCTGGACGTTTTATTGTCCAAGTATTGTGGTGGTGGGGGTATAAAATCTTTATTATCACAAGGAATCATAATCCAGCTAGTCAAATTAAAGGAAATAAACTGAGATGCAAAAGTAGTTCACACAGATATTTGAGACTGGGGGAGTGAGAGGCAAAAAGGGGGACCCCTGGGACTCATTTTTTTGGGGCCCAACACAGCATAAATCAGTGTTGCTCTCAGATTTAGCAAGTTGTAAGGCTTGCAGAAAAGCTTACACATGTCTCTCTGAGTAGTGGAGTTGTAGTAGGAGGACTACTGATTAGGAATTACGCTATGATCCTACATAAAAATTATATTTCTACTGAGGTTTTTTTCCCCTCATAATTACTTACATTATTGATAATAGGAGGAACTGAGCAAGTCCAATTTGATGAATTAACCAGCCTCCACTGCATATAAATAACTAATTAAAAAAAAGTTTTGTTGTTGTTTAACTAAAACCTATTAAAAAAAAATCAGTTTTTTGCTAAATAAGTACAACAAATCTAAGAGCTCTGAATTTTTGATAAATGTCCTATATGTATATTAATTTAATGAATTTTTTTCATAAAATGAAAAAAAAAGAAAGAAACGAATGAAAGTTAGGGAAAAAGTTTTGTTTAATACACACAGATACTGTTTAAAAATTCTTTGTTTTCTAAAGTCTTCAACATTACTACCTCTATCCACTGCCTTGCAGCACATTTTTTATTTATTCTATGAGTTATATTCCTTTGTGGAAAGAAATGGCAACCAGCGGGTCATTCCTCCAAAAAAAGTGGTTAAGTTTTATTAACTGGGATTGATGCATCATATTTATTTGATGTTTGCCTCTAAAGCAGAGGATTCTTTTGAAAATTACTTTTATTTTAGTTTCCCTGTCATCAGTTACTGTTGAGGTGGGATACCTCTGCACAGACCACTGTTTCTGGCTCACACCTCTTACAAATTTTCTTTTGCCTTTCTTGGAAAAAGGTTTTCCCAACCAAATATGCTGTAATGTTTTTATCCCTTAAAGAAGAGACTTGGAAACTGATCAATGGCTTGAAACCGCCGTAAAGGTGCATCTGTAATTTCATTAAGAAATGTAAAACTTTAATAGAGTTTTCAAAACAAAGAAGTTACAGCATTTTATCCTGCCATGGTAGACAAGTTTTCCCAGGACATTCTGCAGATGCCCAGACGTGAGATGCCCAAAGAAAGGAGAGTAGGTGAGTGTTTGAACTCACAAGTGCCACCAATGGTCATATTGGGGGAGGTTTGGGGGCACGACCTCAGATATTAGAGGTTAAATCCAGGGGAATCCAGAGGCCCTCAAATCTCTGTGGAGAGTGTTTGGTGGAAGCATCAAATGAAAAGCCTGAAGTTGTTAGGTCCCCTCGAGGTTAACCTTTGCAGAACAAGGCCGCATTCTCCCACTCGTCTTTGTCGTGCTGATGAGCTGAGAGAAGCCGCCTCAGCACCATTTCTCCCTGCATGATAAGTGGGGGAGCGGCCCAGCCTTTGTAGTCACAAATGAAAAATCTGTTGCTCGTCTTTTCACCTTAGTTGCTGTCTTGCTGCAAGCGCTCCGCATGGCTGTTCGTTTTCCTGTGAAACAAGGTGTGGAAAGCTGCAGTCGGACCTTGTTATATTCCATAAACGATTATTGTGTTTGTGCTAATGCTGTACAAGGCTAGACAGATGACAGGGAAAAGAAAAATGAAATGCTTCTCTCTCCCTGGAGTTTCTTTGGGGATGCTATGTATTTGAAGTAATAATTGTTATGAGAACTGTACAGTCATCTGGGGAGGAGCTGCCTGCGTGTGGGGACTGGATACAGTGGATGATGAAAAGAACGCTATCTCTGATTAGTTGGTAGAGAATAAGGAACGACAAACAGCTTTCATTTGCCTCTCAGCACAGATAACCTTAAAATTTATCTCAATTTAGCGAAAATTACTTCATTTGATATCACCGTCTTAATTTAATTCCAGTTTTAGCCCATACCTGATTTTTTTTATGTTTTTATTGAGGTACCGATTAAAACAAAAAGGGGAATAGATCTTTCAGCCTGAAGTTTTTGTCTTTGATTTAAGCTGCGTCCATCGTCTTAAGATCTTTCTCACAGAACAAAATTACAAATGGCTGTCACAATTGGACCTCTTTTTTTGGGAATAAAATAGATGCGGTTTCCTCTTTCATCTGTCATAGACCCACACACATGAACACAAACATTTTTGTCTTAAAAGTTGACTGAAAATCTCGTTTATCAGTAGTTGAATACACAGCAGTAATCAGAAGCATGTGGTGTTATGGAGGGACAGAGTGATTGTAGAGTGGTGGGTGTTGTTTTTTTTGCTGAGAGACAGCTTTCCTCTGATTGGCTTTGCTTGTAAGAATGTGATGAAAGATTTATGGTGACATTAAATTGATCAGACTGCACAAGAAAAAGCGAAGCATGTGTCATAGACTTTATCTGTTATACCTGCAAGAGAATTAAAAAGGCAACATGAGATTAGAGTTAAAAACAACAAATCTGAGCTGCGAGCTGCAGATTTGCTGCTAAGTTTGCTTACCGTCTCACCCACTGATCTTGTGGAGCATTTTGCTAGGTGGCTGGAAGGGAAGCTTTCACACAATGTCCAGAACAAATACTGTGAACATGAACTGTTCGCACATGGCACCCTTTTGAAACAGCTATTGGCATTTAAGGATTGTACATGTTGAGAAATCAAGTCTTTAGTGAATGCTTCACAGGTCTGTTGTTACATCCTAAAATGAATGGAAAGCACACAAACATTTTCATGCTTAAAATAACAATCTATTGTTTGCTTTGAGGTCTGACCTTAAAATTGACTTTTTTTCTGCAACAAAGGGAAGAAAATTGTATGAAAGTAATTGGAATTTGTGTGATTCAGTTTATAGTTCCAAGGCTTACAAACTAGAGGTGCACCACTTAGGCTTTTTCTGGTTGATACTAATCTCTTTAAGGTATGATCGACTGATCTACTGTAGGTTCTGCCCAATTCAGAAATTTGGTTTTCTAGTAACTGTAAATCATAAAAAACATAATGATGGTTCTTTGATAGAGTAGACGTAGGTTTGAATCCAACAGAAACTAAAGGGATTACAGGATTATTCTCATTCATGCTTCAAAGCATATGTCCCTGACCTTAATCTGATATTTAATAATCTCACAGAAAGTGCATGGATGTACATGCGTTGAGTTGATGCGTCATAGAATAAAAATGATAGAAGCTCTCAGTTTTGAAGCATTTAAGCAGAAAATCAAAAATCAAAAATGTGATTTTTGAAGTATCTGTTATGTTGATCACTGATCTTATTCAGGAACCATTGGCTGACTGGTTGGTGTATATTTATATAATAATGATTCATACTATTGCTGTTCATAATCAATCAACGATTGAATCAGTAAAAAGCATTCATCAGGGCATTATCAGGATCTGTGGAATAATTTGGGATAATCCTGTTATTCCTTTCATTGTTTAATGGATTAGAAACAGATTCTTCTACAAATAATCTGCATGCGTTTGGTATACAGTAAGTTTGCAAATGTGATTTTATGAATTCAAAGAACTTTACATAAATAATTTCTGTGCAATAGACCTTTAGGAAAAATAAGAATTGGCCTGTAAAAGAAATTGGTAGGTTTCTCTTCTCTTCTTATCTCTTCTTGCCTTTGTTCATTGTTATCTCTAACTGACATTGAGGTTTAGTCCATAAATACTTTTTTAAGTACAAAAAAAATTACTTTATACACTAGGGCTGAATGATTTTGACAAGAATCTAAATTGTTGTTATTTTTAACCAAAATTCTGATTGCCATTTTATTTTGATTTTCCTTTGTACTAACCCGAAGGTTGTAGACGTTTCACTCCAGACTTTTGGTTTTTGAAAGCTTGCTTGCCCAGAGTCTTTACTGTAGTTATTGTGTGAAAAAGTGTTTATTTCTATGTACATGCATGGATCTGCATGCTAGCTGTGTATGTTGGCAAATCCACTTCAAGCATTTAACCACCAGCTAAAGGGCTGGAGGGAGAAATGTAGTGTCTTACTCTGGTTAAATATAGTGTGATTAAAAATCAGTGCATTTGAAAATTGTGTTTTGTTAAATTGACATTTTTTTTACAAATGCAATTAATTGCGCAGCCCTAGTTCACACACATAAGTGTTATAGATTTACATCTGGTCATTCAGTCGTCAGCCTCCCCACCCCCCCACCACCAAAAAATTAAACTTAAAATACTCCCAAGCTTATTTTTGCTACGACCTCAATTAGGATAAGAAAACAAACAAGTTGATAAAAGTTGAAATTATGGGGAGGCTTGATTTAAGATTTCTGGTAACATTTGCTTACAAACATTATATAAAAGTATGAATAAAAGAAAGGCTAGATCCATTTTTTTCATATTTTTGTTTGATCTTAACACTCTATTTTCATGAAGTAGCAACATCTTTTTCTGGATTCAGTTAGTTGCCTTGTATTCCTAAAATAACTAGAATTGTATTTCTGTTTGGTGTTCTAAATGTTGAAATCACAAAGAGTTTGAGAGTGAGTATTTGAGAGTGAAATTGAGGACGAAATTATGTACCTCAGCTCCCAGACACCGGATAGGATTTCTCTTCTTGGGCAAGTAGAAACAGACTCTTCTTTGTGTCCAACATGGCACAGTGTTCATGTACCAATTTTTTTTAGATTACTCTTATTGCTGCTAAAGAAAATGATAATTCACAGGTGTGGAGGTAATATGCACTACATACCTTGCTTTGATATATTCTCCTCTACTCTGAGCAACCAGAAAGCTTCAATCTATTCAGATTTATCAAAATAATGTCCAACCTCCTCCTCTAACTGATCACAGTTAAGATAGAAAAATAGAAACACTGTGTTTTTGAGGGGCGACTTTATACAGACTTTAAGAATGTATCTCTGGTTGCTTTTCTGGGAAATTTACTTTTTCTACCGTATTTTGGGTGAAGAAGTAGCTTGATGAAGAAATAGAAACAGGGTTGTTATAGAATTGGGTTGTTCGACTCCTGTTACGATTTTATATTAGCAAATTGTATAAGCTCAGCTAGCATTACTCCAACAACATCCTCTGGAAATTGTAGATAATTTCTTTTTCATAAAAATTCCCACTAAGCTGCCATAATTTGCTTATTAATAATGTTTCAGCACAGATTAAGATTGAAACGACACCACTTTGCTGAAAAAAGATAAACCTTCCATTATTTGCTAAAAGCTCTCTCTTGCTGCTAGAATAAATAGCAAACATATCTAACATGTTATATATAAGGTAAAGTTTAAACTAGTAGAGCTTCTTACATGTGTGCTTTCTCTGATTTATTTTTAATATGCGTTTGTGACAGAGACTGGTTGACAACAGCCATAAAAAATAAAAATAAAAAATTCTCTTCATAGGCTAGTTGGGGAAAAAAAGACTTTTGAGTTTCCAACTGGTTATTCCTTATGATTGAGTATTAGGGCCAGGCTACAGATTTCATTTTGTTTTAATTTGAGAATAAAGTCATAATATTATGGGAATAAAGTCATAAAGTTATAAGAATAAATCCATAAAATTACGAGAATAAAGTCATAAAATTACTAGAATAAAGTCGCGACATTCTGAGATTAAAGTCGTAATATTATGAGAATAAAGTCATAACATTACAAAAATAAAGTCATAGAATTACAAGGATAAAGTCACAACATTACGAGAATAAAGCCCTAATATTATGAGAATAAAGTCCCAATATTACAAGAATAAAGTTGTATTTTATGACAACTCTTACAAGAAGCACTTTCTTCCCTAAAATGAGGAATGTCGTGCATCATGTGAAATTATACTCTGGCATCGGTTTGACAAATAAGGAAATCTTTTAGCACAGCAGCATCAAATTGGGTAGCATGTCAAAGTGGACTCAGGTTCCTATTTGCTGCTCCTGGTTGGCTCGTCATAATCCTGTCGCAGCTCGAAGCTTTCCTTGTGAAACGAGTTCATTCTCGTAAATGTTACAGTTTTATTCTTGTAATATTATGACCTTATAATATTGCAACTTAGTTCATTCTCGTAAATGTTACAGTTTTATTCTTGTAATATTATGACCTTATAATATTGCAACTTTACTCTCATAATGTTATGACTTTATTCTCATATTTAGAAAAAATAATCTTGCCTGGATATAATATATAATACTCTATCATAATTCCTCACTCATGGTTAATCATGGTTTAAGTTATTCTACCCACCTTCTTTGAGCCAGCTGACAACCAGCAAAGGGGGCTTCAGGAATGCCTTGTCTTATCTTTATTGAAACACCACCCAATTTCTTATATTATTTAAAATATAAATAGAGCGTAAGGAAAACCCTTATATTACATTTTTTGTCAAATGACTAAATATAAAAAAGTAGAATTATTTTACCAGTATTTCTTATTCTTTTGGGTGAGTTGATCTAACTTTAAAGATCTGTCTGTAAAAAACACAAATATCCAAAAGATTTGAATTAGTTGCTACATGGATTGACCAGTGTATTGAAACTAGAGCTGCAAATAATGATTATTTTGCAAATCGATTAATCTGTTGATTTTTTATATATATATTGATAATCGGATAGCCAAATAATGATTTTTTACAGAATAAAACCGGGTTTAAAAATAATAAAACTGGCTTTTCCACTTGAGAGACTTAGACTTAGACAACTTTTATTGAAATTTTGTTTTGCACAGCTTCCAGACAGGGAATAAGCAGCAGCTTAGCAGTAAAATGAGCATTTCCATTTCATAAAGTGCAGCAGTGATCAAACGTAAACAGTGTGGGTGAAAGTGAGGATTTCTGGATAGAGAATATTGACAGAAGAAAAACTTTTTTTTATCTTAAATTCAAAATGTTTATATATTTTTTGACAAGCTTGGTATAATTACTGCTCTAAGTGTTTTCTTTTTATGTTAAATTCAAAATGTTTATATATTTTTTGACAATCTTGGTATAATTACTGCTCTAAGTGGGTTGCTCTGTCAGCTAAAGGCATGTTTCAGAGTCTCTATACTCCAGCTAACGATTAATCTATTACTAAAATAGTTGACAATCATTTCAATAATACATTAATCACGATTTTTTGATCAATTGCTTCAGCCCAAAATAAAACTATAGAACTTTTGTCAACATGTTACGCATGTATAAACCCTTAAATCATTGCCAGCACTAAGCATATACTACATATGAAAATAGAAATCTCGGGTTCTGTTAATGTTTGTTTTTTCGCATGCAAACATGAGCACTGCTTTATTTGAAATTCTCATTTTCTTTTTTTAAGCATGTCTCAGGGAAGGTAATGGCAGAAACAACCATCTCAGTACGGTCATTAGATCTGATGGTCGCCTTGCTTGGTTGTTCACAGCCAAATAATATGAAACCATTTTAGAGGTGCTCTAAGTGCAAAAAATATCTGCTTCCAAAGCTCATCCCTATATTCTTAGATGGTAATGTGCCTGCATGTTGAGGAGTGCTTCCTGAACACAGGGACATGTCATTTTCATGATCAAGGCCTTGGATGTCCTTATTTAAGGCTGTCAGACTTTACAAGAGAAAAGCTGGCAGAGCTGTATGCTCCTTACTAGGAGCAGCACAATACAAAACATTTCACTAAGGAGCAAATACCATGTAGAGTACTATTTTTCTATTTAACTGTAAAATAGGTTTTATGCAAATGCAGGGAAAGGCTGGTGAACATTATGCAGGAGGATTTTATTTATGCATTTCTATGCATAATGATTTTTTCAAGTGCTATTTTCTCACAAATAAAACTATTTCCATAACCTGAAACCTGCTCAAGATGTCTTGATAAATTAACAGTCTTGGTCAGAAACACCCATTTCATTAAAAAATTCAGAAGCTTCAACTGGTTGCATGACTGTATATTTTGTGCTCCTTGTCCTTATATTGCACCATGTTGTGTCTCCTCAATAAGTGTCACATGAGGTTAACCAACTAACCATGCTCTTTTAAAGACTTTAGATTAACCCTCACCTACAGTACCTCCTTCCTCACCTTACTGTAAAAATACGGACTTGTATGAATCAAGGGCCGACGGAGTAGAAATGTCTTTGCTTAGACTTAGACTAAGACTTAGACAAACTTTATTGTCATTTTGTTCACACAGAGTGTATATAAAACTAAATTTCATTTTGAACAGCTCTCATGACATTTCAATTTCTTGCAGCAGTCATCAAATGTGAATTAGGGCTTCAACTAACGAATATTTTGCAAATTGATTAATCTGTAGATTATTCTTGTTAATAATCAATTGATAATTGGATAGCCAAGGATTCTTTAAAGAAGACTTTACGAAATTAAACCAGGTGAAACTCAAACTTTTCCGAATGAGCAGTTTTGGATTGAGCATATTCACAAACATTTTTTTAAAATCTTAAATGCAAAATGTTTCCTTATAATGGGTCGCTCTGACAGCTAAAGACATGTTTTAGAGTCTCTATACTCCAGTTAACAACTAATCGATTACTAAATTAGTTGACGATTTTTTCAATAATCCATTAATAACGATTAATTTTTTCAGCCCTATACTCAATGGAGCATTTTTTTTTTTTACTTTTTGAATTCTTGTCAGAAAAATCTCAGAAGTCAAACCAAGGACAGTGTCAGAAAACAAATAATGTTGCAACAGAGCTGATCTCTACAGAACCTGTGCAACATTTGTGTTAGATGTTTGGAGTGTGAACTTTTTATCATGGTATAAATGGTACCTTTCACTGCAGACTGCCTTCACTACAGCCATTCCCTGGCAAATAAAACTCAGTTAAACTTATTTTTATGTAATAAAAGAGTGGTTGAGTGACTTGTGACAATGACTACTATGAATGTTAAATTGTCTTATTATTTTACTTTAAATTAGGACTGAATGATTTTGCCAAAAGGGCTGCTCAGTCTGCAGCAAGAAGGTTCCGGGTCGATACCCGGCCAGGGGTCTTTCTGCATGGAGTTTGCATGTTTTCCCTGAGCATGCAATGATTTTCTCCGGGTACTCCAGCTTCCTCCCACAGTTGAAATACATGATTGTTAGGTTATTTGGCTTCTCTAAATTGTCCTTAGGTTTGAGTGTATGCTTGAATAGTTGTTTGTTCTTTTTGTCTCTGTGTTTTCATGCAATGGACTGGCGACCTGTCCAGGGTGTACCCTGCCTCTCACCGGTTGAAAGCTGGAGAAAGGCACCAGCACCTCTCACGACCCCAGTGGGGATAAGCGTGATGGAAAATAGATGGATAGATTAAGCCAAAAAATGAAAATTGCTGTTATTTTTTAACCAATATTGCGACTGTGACTTTCAGCTTTTTAAAAGCTTGCTGGCTCAGAGTCCATTATTTCAGAATTTTACTGTAACCTTTGTGTGAAAAAGGTTTTTACTTCTACTTGTATGCACTGATCTGTGTGCTAGCCTCAACTCTCTCTACCTTTCTGTTTAGTGACAAACCTGCTTAAAGAGTTTTAAAGCCGCCTAAAAGGCTGAAGCGAGATATTTACTATTTTACTTCTGTGAATTTAGCCTGAATGAAATTGACTCCCTCTGCGACTTGAAAATTGTGTTTTGTTAAATTTAGATTATATTGGAAATAAAATTAATTTCTCATTCCTATGTTTAATAATATTTGTTGTTATCCCTGATCCTNATTTCTCATTCCTATGTTTAATAATATTTGTTGTTATCCCTGATCCTCACAAATAGATAAAAGGTCCTATTAATCGGCAATTGAGTTTAAAGGAATCACAGTTCAGTTTATTTGCCTTTTTCTCCAGGTTTCTTAGGCTTTATTTAAGTCCTGTGCCTGGGGCACACAACAACAACCCAGCCAATGGCAGCTAAATGCATTTGGGTTTTATTTGCAATCTGGAGTTAAAGTAATGCTGGCCTGACTGCAGCTGGGAGGGGACTGTACTGTGAGGACTGGGTTTGCCTCTGAGTTCTTTGTGACAGGTGTCAGGGCCACAGGGCTTCTTGGGATGAATCAAAACAACTCAAGCTTTTGTGATAGAGTCTTCTAAAGTCTTCAGTAACTCCATAAAAAGTTGTTAGATTGTAACCTTTTTTGAAGGAAGAGCCCGTTGTAGTGTTGTAGATGATAGCTGCTATGCAGACAATACTGGAACCGGTCTCTGGTAGAGTAGAAAGTGAAATATATACAGCTTAGTTCAGGATGGACTTGAGTTATTGTGGAATTACTGCATCCATAGACAATGCAGTAATTAGTAAATCAGTAATATGCTAGTTATTTTCTCATTACTTTTAGATAAGAATCTTAACAAGGTTGGACCCATGAAAAAAAAAAATTACTTGAGTAGATGAAGAAAGATGATGACAAGTTATTGGTAAAACTGGCCTTTGAATACAATATCTTGTTTCACTCCCCTTTCTTTCTAAACTAAGTGGATAAAACATACAAAAAAGGTTTGAACAAAATGGAAATTAAGGTAATAGATAGAAATCAACATATAAAAGGGTTCTAGACGAAAGGTGAAACTAAGCTTTCTGAAATGGTTTGCTCTAATAAGGCAGGTTTGGCAGGACTGAACTCACAAACCTTGGTGTTTGATTTCCCATCATGCACTAAAGAACTCAAAGCTGATGGAGAGAAATTGAGGCTGACCATTTCAAACTGCTTCCAAATACAGCTTGCAGACTGACTAAGCCCAGCTGTCGGGTCAATGTGTTTTACACCACTTGAGTTAAATGCACTGCAGCAAATTGCCCCACTCATAATGTTGTGGCTATATACTCTGGCCTGCTGCAGCCATGCAGAGTAGCAGGGAAACCCATGCAGTTTCAATATAGGTCCTCAGCTCATGCTGGTTTCAGAAATAATGACAGGAATAATAAGATGTCCTTGCAGCTTTTGGGAGCTACAGTATATTAGCAAGATTATTTAGTTGACAGCCATCAAATTCCTTACAGTCATCAGACTAACAAAGTGGCATCTTTTACTATCTGCATCTTGGAATCCTCCCATCAGAACAGACTCCCGGGTGACATTTCATCATGAGCAGGACGATCTTATGCAAGACAGTGAAACAGCAGTCAATTTGCAGGTAATTAAACCCCAGTGATTTGTAGCTGAAAAAGCAGCATTTACACTGAGCAGTCAATATCGTAACATAATGTTTGGTGTTATAGTAGGCCACCATAGCAGTAGCTCCACATTGGGACCTAAAACCTCATCTGGAATGAAGAATTTTAAATCCGCCTTACTTTAAAACAATTTCTTTTTTTTTTTTTTTTTTTTTTAGCAGAAGTATGCATATAAATGATCCCTGGCATCCCGAATAATACATTTTTAAAAGTCCTAAAATCCTCTTTTATTTTAGTAACATAATCTTATACTGAATATTTCTTTTTAGAATTATATGTTGTTTTTCATTGAGAAGGAAAGTTTCATGTTAAGGAATACATGTTTTAACAGTTTTCCTATTTTTGTTAGCTCTCTGCAAGTACTTTGAATCTGAGCTCAGTCTTCCTCATTAAGAATTGACCAGGCTGACATACAGACATAGGGGTCTCTGAGGGATATTTTCAGATTTAAGTCTGGAGTCAGTTATTGTGATGGAAGAAGGCTGATTCAGTGCCTGATCAATTTCTGCATTAATTTGGCTCGCTATCCTGTTAAAGACTAAATAATTATTGATTTTCAGTAAAAGCCACCAGGTTTTTTTATTTTATATCTGCTTGTATTTTATGGAGTTCATGATGCTATGTTGTCTAAAAACGTCCCCAGGGCCTTTGAAAAAGAAATGGGACCACTGCATGACAGATTCCCCGCTTTACATAATAGTTAACCTGAGGGTATTTTCCACATATTAAACTTTGTTTGATCAAATTTACATTCAGAACCTCTAAAGGAGTTTGGATATTTTGTGATTCCACATAATCTAAACCCAGGTTCTTGTCCTGAAACAGAACCACAGCATAACACATCTTCCAATTTATTTTTCTGCGTATTCCTCCTTTTTTCTTGTTGATCTCAGCCAGTGTTTACTGCCGAATAACTTAATCCTACTCTTATCTGGTCAGAGCACACAGTTCCAATTTAAGTCCCATCTTTACATTTTTCATGGTTTACCTTTCAAATAAACAGGGATATTTACAATTATAACCACTGTTATAGAGACTTGATTCCCTCTATATGCCAGTCTTTGCTGGATTTCTCTGGCAGTGAGTTATCTCCCTCATGCTCTTTAAGGGTTTATGAGACAGATATGGGTTGTCGCCCAGCCTGCTGACCGCTAGATAAGAGAAATTGGCCTCTGTGTCTTTCTATATTTGTTCCCCAAGATAAATAAAAGGTAATGCAATTAGAGGTTAGATAATGAGAAGTTCCTAAAAACTTTAATCAACTTTGAAATGTGAATCGTTTATTAGGTGGCGACAGTTGCATAGGATCCCGAAGTTCGCCTCAGCTCTATCAGTCTCAGTTGTTGTGTCCTTGGGTAAGATACGAGGGGCGTTCAATAAGTAATGTCCCTGACACCCTTACAGATGTTTGATCCAGCTGAAATTTAGCATGTGAGGTTATTTAAATCTCTATAGATTAGTTATATGACCTTGCAAAATATTTTACAAGGTTATATTATGGGACATTATCGCTATAAGTTACTTTCATTTGATCAAAAGTCTCCCGTTGTGTGCGTCCTTTCAAATGCAAAAACACAGACTTGACTCAGTTTAAAAACCTGTAAATGAGAAACCACAATTAGTTCAGAGCTGTAATTTGCTATTTAATCTATAGAGATTTAAATAATTTTACATGCAAAATTTCAGGTTGATCAAACATCTGGAAGTGGGTCAGGGGCATTACTTATTGAACTTCACCCGAATTGCCTACTGATGTCGTGGAGTGACAGTGGCGTAGGAGTTTGCCCTGAAATGAAAGAGTTGAAACTTCACCTTACGGAATAAGCCAAATGGATGGTCAGAGGGCCCGGTGGTGCCAGTGTACGGCAGCCTTCCTTCTCTCAGTGAGCCTCAGGGCAGCTTTGGCTACAATGTAGCTTGCCCCCATCAGTGTGTGTGCGAATGGATGAATGACTGAATGTAGTGTAAAGCGCTTTTGTCAAGTCTCCTGACTTGAAAAAGCGCTATATAAGTACAGGCCGTTTACCATTTTACCATTTACTGATGGTGGTCAGAGGGTCTGTGTAAGGCAGCCTCTCTTCTGTCACCAGTGTTTAATTCTTTCCATGGTTGGGTGAACGCCTGTTGTGTAAAGCCCTTTGGAGTCCCTTGAAAAAAGCGCTATGTAACTACAGGCCAGTTACCTTTATTCATGATTCACTTCAGTTTGATGATGGACAATATGGTTTTTTTGTTTTTTTTTTATTGTAATATTAATAGCATTTATTAAAAGGTATTTTACAGATTGTAGGACATTAACTCTATATGTTACTGTAATCGGCGCTACAATACTACACTTAAATAAAAATATACCTAGCGATAATGTAGGGATTCAGTCTGCATTGCCTCTAATTTAATATTTTATAAAATCAGGTGTGGTTGTTTGGTTTCAGGCAGTTTAAACCAAACAATAACCTTATAACACATATTTCTGAATAAAGTGTAACTCTCTGTTTACTAGATTGCCCTTGAGAGCGAGACTTGTAAAGGTCAAAGCTGGCTTAATGGAAAAAGGGACCAAACTGATTATTGCAGCTTTAAACAGTGGGTTTCTTAAAATAATTCTCCCTCTACGCTGTTAGGAGACCATTTGTAAAACTTTACTTCACAGTGCCTGACTCCAGAGTTGAATTCCACTCTGATCTCAAGCTAATTTGTAGCTCTGAGTTAAAGCTGCGATTGCTATGACAGAGGCCTTTTTAGAGGCTGCGAATTAAGACTAGATGAAAGCGGAGAGACAGGACAGGAAGCTTATCTTGCTCCACACTTATCAAACTCCCTTTTAAGTAATTAAAAGGTTTTCACATCTGAGCTTTTTTTTTCAATGTTGACCCCAGCTTTCTGTCATTATTTCCTAATACGTTGTCTTGCAAATTACTTGCAAGTAATGTGATATGGTTCATCAAAAATGAACTATAAACTTAGATCTTATAAATATTTTCAGATGATTAGTTGATATTTTAGGAAGGTGAGGGATGTGTTTTATACTTTCCATTTTGCTTTTTAAAACTATGGAAAATCTTTATTATTCCATCTGGATGTTGGTGTGAGAATTGGTTGATTGCCACATATTGCATTATGGATTCCTTTAGAAAAAGCATACGTTTAAAAAAGTCATGAATTACATATTACTTCTAATGATATCACGTTTGTCAGTAGGAGAGCTACAGTATAAAGATAATCTGAAATGACAAAAATAAAGATTTAAAATTCTCTGCAACAGTCAATGAAAATAATTTCTACCACTATTTTTTCTGGGGTTTTAGGCAAAAGATTGACACAATTAAATGCAAAACTGGGAACTGGAAGTATGGTAACATTTGTATTCAGTCTCCCCCTAAGGGTTAAAAAGTCCTTTTATTTCACAGTTAGGTATTGGGCCCCAATGCAAGTGCACATCATTTGTACCAATCCCCAGTTTATGATGATGCTAACTCCATGTTTTGTGTTTTAGATTTAAAACATTATTTTTGGAGAAAGACAAAAAATAAGCTTTACTCTTATAAATGTATATATAGCTTTAGCACGAATGAAGTGGATAATATTTAAAGGCATTTGTTGAAGTTTCGTGGTTGTGGGATCACCTTGTTATTGGTCTTAATAAAAAGCCACATGCAGAACTTTTTTTAATTTTTTTTTTTTTTTTATAATAAGTACTTAAATTCATATTCATCCCTACTGCCTGGTTTTGCCTTCACCATGTTTAACGTTTATGTTGATTTTCACATGACTTGCGATTGTGAAACATTCTTCTTAGATTTTAAAAACAACTATTTTTGTATACACTTCAAAGGTACAGGATCTATCGTGTACTATCCCATTAAATCTTGGTAATCCTTTCTTTTATAGTACGTCAATAAACACGTAATAACTGGGTAATAACATAGCAATTTACACTATCACTAGGTAACAAGAAACACTTTTTGGAGAATTCTGTTAAGTACTGTGCTTCACACTTCTAAGATTTCAAACCATTATTACCAGGTAACTAAGTTATTTTACCAACAGCAATACAATAATGTGTTATGGACTAGTAACATGCAGTTAATTGCTTGGCATTTGACAGAAAACCACACCTAGAAGACAGCAAGCCAAACGTTTTATTTAAACTCTTATTTATATATGCTTGAGTTCAGTTTTATAATGCTTTGTTTACCTGATCATAAGTTACATTTAATTTGTAAGCCGTTGGAAGGCAGTGCCAAATAATATAAACTGTTATGTGGTAACCAAATGGTAATTACCCATTGAAAGTCCACATTGTTACATAGTAATTACTTTGAAATTATATACCTTAATTTGGGGGTAATTACCAAATAAAGTTTTTCTTGTTACCAAGTAATAGAGTGTGACTTGCTATGTTATTACCATGTTATTAAATGGTTATTGGAGTACTTTAGAATAAAAAATCATTACCTAAATTTAATGAAACAATTGACTTTATTCCTGACAGAATGTGAAAAAGTCCAAGAATACTTGCAGAAGTTCCCGTACAATATCATCACCCTAATATACTGTGAGCCTTTTCCTCTTTCACTGCTCTAAAAATGCTTTCTTTGGCACAAACCAAGAAGATTATCTGCAGTTGTTTTTTAATGTGAGCCCTGTCTATTCATCCATCAGATACTGTTTCAGCAAAGAAACTTTTACTTTCTGATTATGTCCATATGTTAATCACACAAAGTCAGAACTCAGCTTTACATTTGCTGAGGTTTATGGCAGATCAGCTACATGAAAAGAATCTTGTTGTATGGTAGATGGTCCCAGGCCAAACTTGACTTAGAGCTGGTTGAAACTGGCTGGCATTACCCTGAGTCATCAGAGAGCTGTCAGCAGAGCATGTTTGTACATCCAGCTAGAAATGAAGATGACATCCATGAAATGACATTACGATTGTGTCTCTTTTCTTTCTTATTAATTCAGCAACAAGAATTTTCAGTCCCAGCCTTTCACATTTTTTGCCCCCCTGTTGTGCAAGATATCAAATTAAATAGGGTGATGGGTCTTTTCAGCATTTAGTTATTTTTTGAGACCTTCTGCCCACCTAGTCACAGGGGTTTCAAGGGAACGACGAGATGTGCAAGAGAGTTGTCAATATATTTTGTATGTGTTCGGCAGCGAAGTGGAGTGATAGCTCTCAGGGGAGATGGCCTTAAGCTGTTATTCTATAAATATTAATAAAGCCCACTGGTCTGCCTGGAAGGAAGCATACTGTTTGCTCATGTCAGAGACATGGCTTCAGTGTGACAAGTTGCTGAAAAAAATGATGAGATAACATAGAAGTAGAAAGATGACATTTGGTGACCGGGTTCATTTTTAAAAATTGAAATGCCATCTATGAAAACAGAAGCTTGACCTGCTGACCTTTCCTTTAAAAAACTATGACTTGGGAAACAATACATGCTGTCTATCAAATGTTTTACCTATTTTCCAGTAAACATACATTCGCATTTGTATTAAAAACCTAAAGCTATAAGGCACTCGACTGAAAAAGCACATTATTTAATGCTGTACAGTAAAATATTCCTACTACTTGGAACTCTTTAACACTGTATAATAGCCATGATCTTTAATGGTTTTTATTATTGATAAACGCCATGCTATTAGAAAAAGAAATACTTAACAAATTGCTTAAACCTGTGAAAACGATTAAAACATCAAAAATTTGTCTTCCTTCCTTTGTCTAAAAGCATAACTGTTAGGTTAATTGGCTTGTCTAAATTGTCCTTAAGTGTCTGTGTGCATTGTTGTGTGTATCTCTGATGCCCTGTGACAGAGTGGCAACCTGTCGGGAGTGTACACTGCATTTCACCCATAGAGTTACGGAGATAGGCACCGGCCCCATCGGGACCCTGACGGAATGAGCTGGATGGATGGATGGGAATACTAGAAACAAACCTTCAAAAATATGTGACCAGCAGGAAGATATGGGCTGTCTTCCAGCTGGTTTGCATTTAAGCATATTTGTGTGCTGCAATAACCCAGGTAAAGTACAAACCTCACAGAAATGATGGCAGCATTGAGTAAATTGGAAATTCT
>NW_015150482.1:2414044-2415241 GCF_000732505.1 Cyprinodon variegatus
GGAAATTCTTGTTTAAAAAAAAAAACATAAGTTTATTCCCAGTTTGTGTTTGACTATCCTATAAAATGCCCAAAAAAATTATATTTGTGGTAATAACATGTGCATAACCTTCTAGAGTTACACATTCTCCTGCAAGAGGTCCTAATTACCCGACTCATTTTCTAGTGCAGTGTTGACCTTTTTCAACTCCTTCCTCTCTTGAAACTGTTTTTGAAAAGGTGTTGGGTGCAGTTTCAGTCCCATGCTCTTGTTTATCTCTCTCAAAATGGAAAAAAAAATATTGAAGAAAGGAGGTGGAAGAGAACAGAAGGCTGCGGTTGCTTGTGACATTGCTGTGCCAAGATGCACTTGTCGCCCGCAACAAAGACGAGGCAGCAACACGCCGGTTTGTCGTGCTAACAGATGCAGAGCCTTTTCTCTTTGTTTGTCTTTTTTAGTGCACACATAGCAAAGACAAATATTGTTTGAGCACTGAGAGCAGCTAATTCTAAGCCAGCATGATACTTCCTTTTATAGTCACAACAGTGAATTCAACAAATATGCAAATAAAATAAATAAAGGAAAATGTTCAGGAACATTTATACAGTTAAAAGTGAGAAAAGGCTGATCTGTTCAATATTTTCCTTTTCTGCATCTTCATAAATGTTAAAGTTCTTTTCTCATTTTTAAAAGTGTTGTTGCATTAGATGTTCTATACAGTCAGTGATGGCCACATATTCACATTAACAGCCAAGTATTTGTCCAAAATGTTCTGAATATAAATGAGAAACTAATTTTGTTCCATTAGAGGAACAGAGAGTTACTCTGTGCTCCCTAGTTTTGAGGATAGATATCCACTTTGTAGATGTTTTCTTCTAAAAGCTTCAGTTTTTTTTCTTGAAGTTGAGAAATCATTGTTGCTTTTTTCAGTTCAATAATTATTAGCCTCAAAGGGAAATCAGTTTTGATGCTGGATCTCGAGTAACACACCCACATTCAGAACTGCTGGAACTAACCGGTGTAAATAAAACAGCCACACTCTTACCAAGCCACAACATACAGTAAATTGAAATAATTTGAGTGACCAACCTACAGTATAGGACAGTGCCCAATAGGAATGATATTAGCTTCAGGGAACATAACTACTAACTGATTTATTTGGCCACATGGTGTATATTTATTAAGCATTTGTAAAGTCAGATGAAAAAAAAAAAAAAA
>NW_015150482.1:2415664-2431270 GCF_000732505.1 Cyprinodon variegatus
TTTATACCTTTGAAGATATTAGAAACTGAAAGTTTAGCTAGAATATTCTTATTTTGAATTTCTGTTATCTAATCTGTAGTCCAAAGGATGCACCTATCTTTTTGTCTGTATATAACTAAAAAAATTGATTAAGAAGGACAGAGTGTTCTGGAACCTCCAGTACAGTTACCTTAGGTCCCCATGTCATGCGGAGGCGCTTGTTAATGAGCTGTAACAACCTAGTAGGACATTCACACACCTTTGCTCTCACAGGAACCTAATTTGGTTGACCTTTTCCAAAGATTAAGCTTTACTTTTATGGACATGATTTTATGGGCACTCAGCTATAGTTGACTTTCGCCTGTGATACTCTCACATGGTACCCAAAGCATTTATCTTATTAAAGCTCACCAACAATCAGACAATTATTCTTGTTTTAAACGGATTACTTTTGGATGTTAAGTAACTGTTTTTTTTTTAGGTTTAGGATCTGAATGTTAACTAATAAAGACAATTTTTTTAAAACACATTCCTTTTAGCCTGAGATGAGAATGTAAACATTTTAATAAAAAGGGAAAATTAAAAATGTTAAGCAGATTAAGGCAGTGTATTTTGGTTTTTAAATTAATTCACATTGCATTTCAGGTTTCAGTTTAAATTAAAAGGGATGGCTAAGCTAGACTAGTGTAATTAATAAATAAAAACAAGTTAGGTCGTTCTTTAATCTCTTTGTGCAATAAAACGAAAGGATAAAAATAAAGCAAGCTGAGCTGTGATGTTTAATATTTACCTTGAAAACTTATCTACAGCTCCAGCTGCAGGATACATACACGCAAGACTCCTAATGCTCCATTTAAGTATACCTGTAACCCTTATACCCTGGCCATAAAGCATGCAGAGGGTGAGCACTGCTGTGCTCTCATTATAAATGAAGCTGTAGAGCACCTTCTTCTCCCTATGTTGAAAGCTCTGGTGGGTCCTTTTAATGGCAGATTTTCATAAAGAAGAGCTGCCAATTTGTGTCATATATAGCAACCATTTGAAGTCTGTGCAGCTTTTTATTATGCCCACAAAAAGACTCATGACAGTCAGTCTGATTACTTCGGTGATGGCATGGAAAACATGTTTCAACTTCATAACTCTGTGCTTTCTGTTGGTTCTGGGATTGAACGCTTTTATTTTGAAGCTTTACAACGGTTCAACAGTGAAGTGAGGAAGATGAGAAAAAAAAGTGTTTCCAGTGCCTCTCTGTGTATTCATGATGATGTGCACGCAGCCTATCTTTACTTGGCTGCTTCACAAACAGACTGCTCCAATGTGCATGTGTGCTGTCGCTCCTCACTGTGCAGGATTTAGTGAAGATATATATTTTATATTGCACAGAAGCACCCACTTTACTGCTTACCCTATATTGCTGCTGCATGCAATCAGCTATGGTTCAAAGTGGATGCCGTGCATGCTTTATTGGGGGTCGAACATGTTTGTGGACCATCACCCAGAACATATTGGACACTTTCTGTGGAAATTATTATTTTCAAGAGTTTTGCTTCATAAGTCATGTAGATGAAATGGACTGATTTAAAATTCTTAAAGAGTGATAACTGTAAGTAAAAATGGAAGGATATATATTCATAAATAGTTAAACATGATAAATGGTTACTATTTGCTTGCTGCTGTTTTAAAACAGCACTTTTTAATAAAAGTGATGGGTGATGCTGCTTTATTTTCCTCACAATGCCGGCCCATATTTTTCACCATCTGGATTATATTTGTTTCCTTTGGAAGTGTAGCTGCTTTCTTTTAGCCAGCTGACTTGCAGTGCACAGCAGTATATGTAGAAAAGGCAGTGCTACATTAGTGTATATTTTGTGTGTCCCAAAAAGGCTTTGGTCACTCTTGCACTAAGTGAAGAACATTTTTTAGAAAAAATTAAAATGATCGCATTAATCATCAGGGAAAATACTGGGGGCCGAGTCATGCATTTGAAGATTTAACTGCATTGTAGTTTAATTGTATTTATTGTTTTGCAAAACTCTGATCTGAGTAATTTATTTTGGTTATGTTAGCTTGTGTTGGTTCAAACCCACAGCATTAAGTTTCTAAGTTTTTATCAGATGCTTTCTTGTAATGAAATGTTAAGTTTTGCTTTAGTTATTCAGAGAAATAACCATCTGTCTGCTTAGTGTACCGATAGAACAGTTGGTGCTTTTGTTTATGTGTTAGACTGGAAATGTATTTGTGGAATGGAGTTTAAATAAGCGGCGAAGGAAACCGAGAAAGGGCAGTTTCTAAGCTTCGTCTAATTTGCACCTCATCGGCTTGAGTTGGGCATGACAGAAAGCTCGCCGGGGAGCCAATTTAAGAAGACCTCAGTGTTTTTATTTAAACTGCTTCATTTTAAAAGTCTGTGTTAGGGTAAATATATTGTTTTCGTTGACGTTAATGTAAATTGTAAAAGTCTGCAAGGACTTAGAAGAACACTATTTATTTAAGAATCAGCTTGGTTTATAAAGGCCGGCCAATTTAGTTGCTATTATTCCAGCATGGCAAAATCCACATTTTAAAGCAATTCTTTTTTATGTTAAAGCATCCACAGATACATTCTATGTTTGCTTTTAAATTAATTAAATAAAAACGGATTGTTCTCATGATCCGTCAAAGTTCCAGACACTTTTATCTGCATCTGTATAAAATCCCCTTTTTAAAAATACATGTCTCAGACTATGTTAGTAGTCCCGCTTACATGATGAGGTTTTCCCCAGTGGTCCTCAGATGCACTTAAGACTGTTTACAGCAGAAGCTTTCCTGCTGAGCATATTGCTATAAATTCTACATTCCTGTTGGATAACACAAAGCTCTTCTCTTTATTAATTCTTCTTCTTTTGATATACATGTTTTTTTTTTTTTTTTGGTGGGTGTGGGGGGTCATACATGTACCTCAAAGTGTGGCACTTTGCAGGTTAGGACTTAATGAGTAACAACAGGTTTGGCTGGTTGATGTCTGATGTCAACAAACCTTTTCAACAGTGTAATTTAAGATGTTTTCACACATGTTCTGCTGCCCGTTAGGTTTTTGGACATTTTCCAGAGGAAGGCAGCATACATGAACACCTCATTAGATATTCTGGATCCGTCAGCAGGCTGGTGTGTGTTTGTTAGCCTTCATACAGCACAACACCTCCTGGTCTTGTTCTTATTGTAAATAGAATTATGAACATGTAAAGAGGAGCAGGAGAAGATTATCATTTTCAAACAAGTGAGGACATTCTTCCCATCAGTGTTGTCAGATTAGTGTGCTTAGAGAGACTGGGATTCAGGTAATATGTAGAGAAATTAATAACTTAGAATAATCTAAACATCGGTAATGAATCTACACAGAGCAAGTTAAAATGGAAAATAAATCATAGATGGTTCCTTATTTTCTATTAGAATTCGAAACATTGTGCTATTTTCCCCCTGCATCAATAATTTTTTTTTACAGCTAGAGACTAACATTTCTACCTATTATCTTTCACATTGTATACTGCTTCTCTGTAAAAGGTAGTTTTCTCTTACAGATACCTCATTTGTTTTTTAGGACATGACTTTAATTATTTTTTTTTTTATGAATTGCTCTACTTCATCTTTGATGTCACTGATCCCGGTGACCCTTTGGTGACCCTCCGCCAAAGTCTCTGGTCTTTTGCGGCCTTTAACAGTTTTTCTTCCACAGGTGTCCTTTATTTACCTCCATCAGTCATCCCATCAGCTCTGACAGGCTTATTTGTCTTTTCTGTGGAAAGGATGCCCTCAGCATGATGCCGCCACCAAATCCTTACACTACGGCGCTGGTGTGTTTAGGATGTTGATCTGTTTTAGCTGATGAGTCAGTGCTTTGTAAATATTGATAGCTTCCAGAATATATTTTACAATTTTACAAATCTTAATCCCCATTCCTTGGTGTTCATAATGTTATTTGTCTACTAACTAATCTACTAACTGTCTACCAACTAATTTAGGTGACTTTAAAGTACATTTTTTGGCTATAATATTTTTACATTCTATATTTTATTCAATAATTTAAAGTAATAAATACAGAAATTATATATATNATATATATATATATATATATATATATATATATATATATATATATATATATATATATATATATATATATGTTCTTCCGCTCCACCATTAAACACTAATTATTAATAGTAATTCACATACACTCATAATAAAATATGCAGTGATTTGTGGGTCTTAATGTTAGAAATATGAATCTCATTGAGTATAGTACAGTATAAAATTGCAGGAATAAACACCTTTATATTTTAATTGGGTTATGTAAAAATTTCTGTTATGAAATTCTCCAACCAATAGCTATTATTTATCATATGGGTAATGCTTTGATAATTTAGCTTTCATGTAAAAAAATAAAAGCGGACCTGTACCTGACAGTCGTGTGTACGGCCATGTGACCTTTTATACAATAGCACTATGTGTTCTTGGATCAGAGAGCATACTTTTAATTTCACAGCCAGCTTGCACTTCCAGATATCCAGTGCACTGACTCAAGTATTTTGCTGTCGTTTTGATATTTCGTCCATGTGTGGTGTTCAATAAGTAATGGGGTTGCCTCAGCATGCATGCATTAACGCTGCAGATCAGCAGAGCTGTTCAATGCACTCTGTACCATGTGACTTTCCCAAGTGCTCTTACAGCTTTTTCCAGCCGGAAGCATCTAGTTTCAAGCTAGATACAATTTTTCTTTATTATTATTATTTTTATCAATGCTGCCTATCATCTGAGATTATCAAGTGACAAAGTAAAATAAATCCCCTCTCATGTTTAGCAGTGAAAGAAACAAGCTCACTTAAATTATACATGTTTCCTTATGAAAGCTTTCCTTCAATGCAGTATCAGGCGTTACCTTATGATAACATCTTAGAGTGATGCATTTTTTAAATATGCTAGTTATATGTTTTGTAAGTAATGTCAGTGTCAGATATTCTCTGCTATAGCGTAGCATTTGATTGCATTCGTTTTTCAATTGCTGGAAAAAAACACAATTGCTTGTTCAGATGTTAGTATCTAGAAGAACAGTTTACATTAAAGCTGATTGATCTGTTAGAAAAAAAATATGTTGCATAGAAGCTGATTTAAGAGGCAGAGAGTCAAAAACGTAGCTTGTTTGGAACTGTAAAATAACTATGTAGGTTTTGGGGAAATGTGGACCAGGTGTTGTTGATTTAGGGGTTTTATGTATTGTAGATGCAAAATGTATCACTAGATACCCTGATTTATTGATGTAACCTGAACTTGAATACATTTTCACATTTTTGCTTTTAATCTTTGTGTATCAAATGTAAAAATGTAATAAGGAGAAACAAAGCTCTGCCAAATCTCTGTCTCTCTCCCTTTGCCCACTGTGCCACCCACACACTGCCTTGTGTCTCTCCTGCTTGGCTTCTCTTTATTCGATGCATTGTTGTGTAAAATAACAACTTGGTGGAAAGATTTTCCTTTTACTCTGGGCTTATTTTATGGCAAGGTGAATTTTCATTCCTTTATTACAGCTTTCCCTTGAAAAAGAGTCACACATGCTTCTCATGCGAGAAGCTTGCAGCTATTAAAGAGAGGTAAAATGTTGCATCTGATTACCTATAGCTGGATATAATCACTGTATGTTTTTAATCAGTTTGCAACATTATCCTGATATAAATAACCAATTAAAGCCATGCATATAGAGTTTTTAACTATTTATCTTAGGTTTTTAGATTGTCATTTCTAAAAATAAATGTATGTGGTCTCAGAACAACCCTGAAAACTCTGCAGTAACTATGACAGGTGTGACGCATGATCCAAAAAAAGGCTGCTGTCTCCCAAAGGACATTTGGTTCCGACCAGGTTTCAATCCATACCTACCAGGGGGACATTTTGTTCTCATTTCACAGCAAATGACTTAAAGTTCTTTTCTATATTCAGCTTATAGTTTAATGTTGTGTCATTACACCTGTAAATAGTTTCTACCAGCTTGGGGTCGTTAAGAGTTATTTGATCAGGTCTGTCAATAGGCTTCCAGCTGGGACACAAACTAAAATAAACAGATAGCCTATAGAGTAGGATCCAACGTTTTAAAATAATATGGAGGTAAAGGAAGGTGTTTGCTAGGATTAAGTATTATCTTATTTTGTCTTTTTTTTCCTATACTTCATGAAAATGCCAGATAAAAAAAGCTAAACTGAGATAAGCTATCTCTACCTACAGTATAAATTAGTTTAGAGATGTGGGAGAATACATTGATAAATGAGCTTGATGTTGCAGCAGATATGCATAGGGTTGAGGCTTAGTCCAGAAGGTTGGGTTTAAGGTTTACATTATCTTTGAAAAGTTGTATAAGAAATTGTATATTGATTATTTACACATAAAAGAATCAAACAGGAATTGTGCTTCAAGGTATGAAGAACATGTTTTCCCATTTTTTTCCTAAAATCCTAATTCTAAATTCCTTTGTTCAGCTGATAAGAAACTTTATTTTAACTTCTCTGTCACAGATTTTATTTTCTACCAAGTTCTGAAAAGGTAGCCCGTTAAACTCTGTTAAAGTGCTGAGGACTCAGTTCAGGGCTTCTGCAGCAGAAATGTTTCAGTCCCAACATAAAAAGAAAAAAAGTCAAGTTGTAAGCATAGATGCAACACTGTGTCAGGCTCAAAGCTCTTAGCTCCACATCTGGGTTTTATTAATAATAGGTTACACCTTTGTCATCAGATGACACCATATCCTGACACCAACTCAATGGCACATTGTGAGAAAAAAAAAAAAAAAAAAAGCTTAACGTTCTATCACCTTAATACCGCAGGGTTTCATTTTGCAAATTCTCGGTAAAATATTGAGTTAGGCTCATTTTAATAACATATTCACATTCCCACATGGAATACTTAGGATCAACTGGTAAGATACACTAAGATACTGTAATTCTCATACATATAGAAATTCAAGTAATTTTCAAACCAATGTTTGAATTTTAACCTAATTGTTTATTTTAATGTAACGTAGCAGAACTGCATCTTGTTAAATAAATCAACAAACTGTTGATTGTGGTTGAAATTTCCCTTACAACTTTGTGGTGCTTCTGTTTAGCACTTTAACTTCCAATGTATGTCTGTTTTAGTTCTAACATCAAACATTTTGGTTACACACAGTGCAGTATACGGATTGTGGTTTGGAATATAACCCATCATTTGTCAAACCTAACTACCAGTTAAAACACTTACTTCTTATATCTTCACTCAAAGTAGTAAGGCAGATAATGAAGTGTACCAGACTGCCATATATGTTGATAAATTAAGTGAAAAGGGTAGGAAGTGACATGAGCAGTCCTGCTTGAACTGCTTTATGAGAAGTTGAGGTTGAGGGAAACCAGGGTTCTTGAACAAGCTATAAATACTAGCGGAAAATGTTTTTTTTGTAATAAATTACTACTATGTGAGTAAGTGTTTTGTTCTTTAGGAGGCAGATGTTCTTCCACTTTATTAACTTAAGTTTGGTATGCATAATGTTTTCAGTATACATTTAAACAAAGTATAGTGGAAGAAATGGGGAGCAGATGGAGCTTAATGTAAACTTCCCTCTAAGATTTGTCATTTCCAACCATATCCAGGGGCTGTATAGCTAAAATTTGTGCAGGAGGCAAAAGGCTGTGAGGCAGGAGGAGGTTTTCAAACTGTCAGCTAACGCTGCGCTCAGCACAGCCTGTAATCACACTAGTATGACTAAAGCTATTAGTTACCTGTATTGTTCTTTAAAAAGCTTCCAGTATTCCCAGCCAACAACCTTTCAGGCGTGCGCAGAGTCGTAAATGTGCCCAAATGTCTTTGCATGCCGCTGAATCCATGTAGAAACGGAGGGAGCTTATGAGATTTAGATCATGGCTGGAAAGATCTGCTGTTGTGCTGAGTTTGAACAAAGTCAGGGTAAAGGAAACTGCAGCACATAAGTACGATTCTGCACCCATTATGGTACTTATTTATTGTTGTCAGCTGACAGGTTCATAAGTCTTGTTTTAGTTATTTATTTCTATTGGTTCACATCAGTTCAAGGACTTTAAGTATGTAGGTGTGGAACAAAAACTGGCTTTATTAGATTGAAAATGAAATTACACAGATGTAGAAGAAAAACAAGCACAAAAACAACACAAAATTCTTATTTCACCATCAATCAAACCAGTCTTAGTCATAGCTGGTTGCATTTTTTTTTATTAATTATTTTTTTCCTTAAAACTAATTAATTTCGGAACATTTAAATTATAGGCAACATATTTACTTGATTAAAACCATGAATAAATTATTTAGACTCAAAACCAAAAAGAAATATGAGTTTAATTAAAATAGGTAAAGGGAACCAAGGTGTTAAGAGAGAAATAAAAAAAAAAATAAAAAAGGCAAATTAAGTTTTATATAGTGACCTGGCCTGGTTCTGTCAACATTACCTGGTCTGATGTTTTCTCACAGGGCTGGCTGCTTTATTAGGAAGTAGCTCTCCTAAGGAAGCTACCTAAATCTGCACTGTTTCAAACAAAATAGTGGAGCTCATAAAACACAATAGTGGTTGTTTTTACAGGAAAACATTATTTTTGTTACAGACAAAAACTATTTTGAGCAAACAAAAAAAGAAATGTTGAGGACTTATGTATTAAAGTCAAACCAATTAATTTGACTGTCTATAGTATTTACTTTATTACATACTGTATATATTGTTATCTTCTGACACAGAGCTAAAGAGAGAGAGTACAAACTAGTAATCTGTTATAAATTTAGATTTTAATTATTTATCTTATATGTTTTGTTTTGCAGTCATTACAGTGGTCACTGCAATATATCAGGCCTAGGAAAGGTCCATCTGTCGCTTTAGCACTCGCTTTGCCATCTAGTTAGATTGTATTTATTATCCTTAAACCATAAATAGAGTGTAAGAAAAAATTCTAATCTTTTTTGAACAGTAAAGTTTAGAAACCTTGGCATACTTTGATTTTGAAATCACCCCATGTTTAACCAAGATTCATCTCCACCATAACTATCAGCCTCATTTATGCTGACTAATTAACTACAAAGTCAATGAGACAAAGAAAAACAAGAAAATCAGGTTTAAAGTTCAGCTCCACTGTTTTTTAACATTCTTGAATACCCCAGTCTAGCAGCCAGTTAACAGTCTTCCATTGATTAATGAAGAGGATAAAACCGACACTGTATGTTTCAGAACAAAGTTATCCAAAGTACCGTATTTTCTGGACTATAGAGCGCACCATACTATAAGCCGTGCCCACTACGTTTTTTGAAATAAATGGAAAGGTACATATTTAAGCTGCACTGGGCGATTCGCTGCTCATATCTAATGAACTGTCTCCCACTAAACCTGTAGGGGGAACTGTAAATTTCCCCACCTAGAGCAGGGACGAGGAGGAATGTTAGCTCCCGTTTGCTTGTTGGCTCGGGGCAGTAAGAGTTTCTACTAAAAGATGGGGCTTCATTGGCTCTTTATTTTAGCTCTGCAGGAGTTGAGCACATTCTCTTCATTGGTTCAACAGCGTTAATGCGGCAAATAGATGTTAAAATTGGTGAATTCTGGACATTTGTTCTCCAGTGTGCCTTATGCTAGCTTGCACACAGTTCTTGTGCAAAATGAAAATTAACCCCCTATTCTTTGATTTACAACTTAAGCTACATTTCCACTGCAGGCTTTAATGGTAAATTCCGATTTTTTTTTGTGAAATCCGATTTTTTTTTGCGTTGCCGTTCACATTTCCAAATATATGCAGCATGTATGTGATTTCCAGTGTGAACTGCATTCATACAAGGCAAGTTTCCCACATGCGCAGTAGAGGATGCAATTACGTCACTGGCTAGCGTGCTCTGTGTTTGCGGAAGCAAGCATTAATGGTAGTGCCAGAACACATCTAGCGATCTTTCCCAGCCATAAAAACTCAACCTTTTCAAGATGTTTAAACATAAATACTGCTCTCCGCATCATCGTCTGCCATGGTTGTTTCTTTTCTTGCCGCTTCTTCATAGCAAGACCCAGAATAGTGACCTTTGTCAGGTATTAATGGCGTTCAGGTCGGATGAATGCGACCTGGCCGTTCAGATACAGGTCGCATTTGAAAAGATCAGATTCGTATCGGATTCAGGACCACATAGCCAAGCGACCTGGGTCGCATTGGAAAACATTGAATCTGTGTTGTTCAGACAGTCATGAAAAGATCAGATACAGGTCACATATTGGCCAAAAAATCGGATTTGGGTCACCTCAGGCTGCAGTGTGAACGTAGCCATAGACTTCCCCGCCTGGCGGTTAGGAAAAATCCACAGAAAAGCCGAACTTGTGTATAAGTAGCGACTTATATTTAAGAAAATACGGTACATATCTATAACCACAAACTGGAGATTTGTACTTATCAGAGTTTTCTCGGACATTATGTTTGTGTACAGTTATATTATTTTAGGGAGGCACTGATCATAACTGGATTGGTCTGGTTCTGACCTGGTGTTGATGCAAAATTTTGACCCCCATGATACAAGTTTTTCTCTTGAAAGCCTTCACTAAGTATTCATTTAAATAGTAGAGGGAATATCCCTCAACTGTGTAAGAGCACAGCTTACTATTTAGGCTACATGATTACTGGTTGATATTTTAAGCTCACTTAAATATGTTGTATTATTTTTACATATTAACAGCTTGCATTATTAGTAATGCTATCTGCTAGCTAATAAAACATCTTAGTATTTATCCTAGAGAATAGTTCTTTATGTTACCTCTGAAAGGCTGCAAACATATCAGAATTAATCCAAACAGATTTTTCAAGCAGGGCAACTTTTCTGTACGGTAATATGCGCAGCCTTCCTCTTATCTGCTCTGAGGTCTGGCTCTCTGCTGCTCTCTCTCAGTTTGAATGAACTTCGAACATGTCTTGACACGTCAAACAGTAAATCAAGCCTTTTAACAGTCTCAACATGTCAGTCAAAGTAAACGTAAACCTCACCCCTTTCCACAGTAGCAGCTTCCAACCAAAGTACGGAAGCTTTTTCGATTAAAGATTCACTGATTATTAAAGGATGGAGGTTTTGAGCTCTTCAACATCCATTTGCTATTTTCCATCACTAAACGAATTTTACTTAAGACATTTGTTTGTTTGTTTTTTACCAATGCCTATAAACATTCCAGATGAATATTTTAAGTTTATACTTTTATTAAGTTGTTGCATTTAATGTTTTTTTTGTTGTTGTTGTTGTTGTTGTTATTTTACATTAGAACTGTGTGCATATGAGGTCTGTTTGTAAGTAAATCTAAGTCAGTTGGTTTGCATATCGACAAATTTTGATTATTTTCCACATTTTGAAAACAAGAAAATGAAAGAAAAGATCCTAAACTTGGGCAGAGACCCAGAACTAATATTAAGAGAACTCTTCACCTTGATGTTGGCTCTAGGATGTTAACACGACATGGAAAACATAATGTATAACTGGAGAGATTGTTTCAGACATGAAGCATTGATCTGTGTGTTTCTTTCTCATTTTCGGAGGAATCGGCAATGAGAGATATTGACAAGCATCATCTGCATTTAAATGACAGAACAAGCATGTTTCTGTGTGTTTCGCTGACGCAGCATGGGGATCATGGGGGGCTAGGCAAGTCTGAACTCTGGACTCTCCTGCTGTCAAGGACTAAGACTCAACATCCAGTGAGGATTTGAAGGAAACCTCGTCTTGTCTCCAAACTTGTTAAACACATAGATGGTGTTAACATGCTTTGTTCCATTGCACAGCCCCTACCCCCTGCCTACACATCCACACACCCCTCCTCCAACCCTATGTTCATACTCTCCCCCTTTCAAAGTTAAGTAAACCTGCTGAGATTCAGGCAAAGGGAGCTTTAGTCCTGATTTCAGTGTGGTGGAGGAGCCAGAGGGCCCAGGGGACACTCAGGTTACCAACATTGAATCTTGCAGTATTAGCAGGGCACGGGGAAATAACAACCTGCCATCTGGAACCTATGTTAAAACCATCCTATCCTTGCAGCATTCAATCACACCGACCTCAATTAAGTGTTATTTGTTTAGTATTTATACCCTCTTCTCCTGTTGCCTGCAGAGCTTTCTGTTCCTTGTAACGGATGCCTTAACGTACTGTGTCAGATCCTGAGTGATAAGCTTTAGATTTGGTTAGAGTCTACTATTCCTTATGTGGTTTTTATTAAACCTAAAGCAACTGCACATTTGAAGACGTTTGAAAAGGGAAGCACCTAAAGTGAGGTGCTGTGCATAAAGACTGATTTTGCGTTTGAACGATTTTGCATGCTTTGGATAGATTAGTATTAGAGTTTGGTCTTTTTCCTCATGACTCGACATTGCTTTTCTTGACCCCACTTAAACAGGAGACAATGACGGCACTTAAGCAGTTCGACCTTCTTTTGAACCTTGAGGCTCCACTCTTTCTTTAAAGGAGAATGTTGTTCTACTGTCGCTCATGTGTGCCTTGCCAAAAGATTATGGTAAAAGTTGATACTCTCTGAGGTGCTGATAAGTAATGCGTTGTCACATATTGAATTTCTTATTTTGATTCTGCTTTTTCTTTTTTTATTAGTGTTTTGGAAGGCTTTTTATAAAAGTTTAAACTTTAATGTTGTGCTTAAAGCTTAAAGCTTTTCCAAAAGTTAAGAAATTGGGATTGGACAAGTCAAAGATTTAGCCATTTACTGCTTACGGGTTTTAAAAAAAGAACCTTAAATAAAATTATTAATACATCAAAGAACAAGGAAAATGTACAAATCCAGAAAAATCCTTCTGGTTTTGGGACACCTTCTCCCGAAACACTCATCTGTCTATCCATATATCCATCTAAACAGATTCTCAATAAAAACAAAGACGTAAAAACAGGACAACGACCCTGAGTATAAACCAGTTTTAGCCTAGTCCTCCGCCAGTGATATTAGCCACAGTTAAGTTTTATGATATGGTTTTCTTTGAAAAACAAACAAACAAAAAAGAAAAATGACTTCTAGTTCTCACAGAGTCAATTTTTGATTAGGGCTGATTAAGCACGTTCTGCCCCAATCACAGCCATCAAAAATAAAAAGAAGTTTAAAACATTGGCACTGTTTTATTTTACATTATATACTGGTATACATAATTTTACTAACAACTTTTTAAACTATTTTTCAGAGCATTCTCTTTAAATCTAACCCAACAAATCTGAACTATCTTTTTTATATACTCTATATTCAGCCTGTTGGTCAGTGGTTGTCTTCTAGACCCAACTTGGGACAATGAGAATAAAATCGGTTCACAATAACTTTATTGCCCACATAGTTATTGCATTTTCAGAAAAATTGTCAATTTATATAGCAGTGGATTCCACCATTCTATCTAGCAATGAGATATGGTCTGACCAGGTTCAGGGTTTGCTGATAGCATTTAAAGTTGGAAGTCCACTGGAGGCCTCTGTCTAGCTAATTCTTTGTTAATGGTTATATGTTTTTGGCATTGATTCTTTTGTTAACTCAGAGTGACTGCGTTATTTCACTGCAACGTAAGAGATAAAAAAAAAAAATCAAATTAAAGATGTAGATTATTCAATGAAAGGTTTCTATCATTTTTAAAGGACTCTTAAACCACAAAAGTCAAACCAAAACTTACAAATACCACGTTGGTGGTGGTAACCTAGGTGACAAAAATATCCTAATGATGAAACAAGTCAAAATTGTTTATCATTTAACAAATCTTTTCACACTACCTACCTAATAAATAACACTGCTTCTGAGTGTGTGTGTGATCGATTTTAAAAGTTGAGCTTCTGCAATTACCCCTATGTTTTTATTTCTCTAGCAAAAAGCCGATCTGTGCCTCAGTTAATGAATTAATGAGTCTGTTGACAAGTGAGGCGGCAGTAGGCGGGATGGCTCTCATTGGGGCGTGCATTAAGCCAACAGAAGACAGGAAAGCAACCTGAGACTTTACAATGCCGTTTCAGTTTACGGATAATGAACCCTCTATTCATCAAATGCCCACACAGCTGGAAGATGTAAGAAGCGCTCTTTGTACACCTTGTTCTGTTCCTTCTAATGTCACATAAAGTCTCAAAATGTGTCTAACAGGTAATGTTCTGTGTGCCTTGGATATAAACTCTCTAAAACTTAACATTTTCCATTTGTTTCCCTAATACAACCACAGAATTCTAATTATTTTGGGATGGGGTATTGTATGTCTTAGACCAACTAACTGCAGTGCATTATTGATAATGAAAAGAAAGGGATGTTTTATAGAAATTACTTTTCAAAGATGCATTTTTTTTCAATTATTAGAGGCATTTTCATTGGATTTTATGTAGGGGTATCAAAGTATTGTGAGATAATACTGGGAAAAAGAGCTTTTACAACCAAGAATTAGCAAAGCATCATTCTTGAGGTTTCTAAACACAGTTGAATTTCACACCATTCAGGTTTCTATTAGACAATATGTTATTTATTTGGTTATGCACTATTTTATGTTTGACCTCCGCTAACGATCCCAAGTAAATATCTGAATGCGTGGGGGCTGTGTATCAATGAATATGTTTTCAGGCACTGTAAATGAAAACTCAAATCTGTGCCAAGAGCAGAAAATGATTGATCTCTTCCATACTGCATAGAATAATGCCTTAAATTACTGATTTTTTAAAACTACTTTCTGCAATATGCATAATGTTTTTTTGTGGTTTATTCATTCAAATTTCCAGGTTTCATGCTTTTCAGGTTTAATTCTTTCTCCCTCATGAAAATTGCATTTTTGCACTAGAGGCATCTTTGTTTTTCCTTTATACAGGGAAAATATGCAGAAACTGGAAAATGGAAATACGTAGGGTGTTAGGAGAAATGAAATGGCCTTTTAAAAGTCATGCTGATAAAAAGGATGTGGAAATTGGTAAAGGCTTTTAATGTTGAGTCTACTCAGTCAGGAGATATTTGGTACAATTTCAGCATAAGTTTGTCACATCTTGATGTTCCCTTGGGCAAGACGAATAATGCCTACCGATCTGTACATCGGTCTTTGAATATGTGTGCATTAGTGATTAAACCCTGGTGAATATTGCTTATTTATAGTGTGAAGTGCTTTCAGGAGTCTTCATGACTTTAAAAGCTCTCTAAATGTATTGGATTTACCATTGTTGCCCCTACGGTATATGGAGATTTTGGTAGTGATCACATTTTACATTTTTTCATCTCCTGTAGTGTTTTTCACTTATTTTTATTTTATTTTTATTACTAGCATAAAGATCTTATCAGAGACGTGGAATGAGTGAAAGGCATGTAAACGGCTCAGTTATATAAAGTAGCATTCTGTAATAAATTGGCAAGGCCGATGGTAAAGATTTGAAGTCTTTTTTCCCTTTCCTCTTCTCCCCCCGTCACACCTCCTTTATTTTTAGAGTTTATTCACAAGTGAAACTGTGTGTTATATGGTTGAAAAACCACTCTAGTCCACTCTAGCATTGCAGCTAGTCAACCCAGTCGTTTGGGTTTCCTTCTGAACTACTACTGTATATGGCCAGTCAACCTCTGCCTTCAAAGGTTGTGCTTTTTGACTGCTGGAGGTAGCGTATGTGGTTACCTACATA
>NW_015150483.1:0-19904 GCF_000732505.1 Cyprinodon variegatus
CACCCTATGGAGGGAGGTGTTGCAGAGCTGGAGAGCTCTTTCTGTGACAGGTTGCGTCATCCCAGATGTTCAAAGGAGCGCTTCTGCCGGTCATTTCTTTCGGCTGTAGACAGAATTTTGAATCTCTGCTGCTCAGAACAGACTCATTAATTGTTCAGATCATGCTAACAATTGCAAGGGTCTAATCAGTACTGAGTATTGAGGGGGGATGGTATCATCCCCCTTTTTAAATAACCATCCCCCCACAACATCCCCTGTAACATTTTATCACTGAATGTGTAAATTTCTATTATATATATTAACAGTGATGGCAATAATATTGCCATTTCAACATTTGGCAGGTTGTGCACTTACGAGTAGCCTGACCAATTTATGGTGGCCCAGAGGGCCCATGCGATTTCCTTTTCGACCTCAGTGGTACAGCCAGTGTAGGAGGTGATGGTGTTATGAACAGCATCATGTCCAAGTGGCTAAGACAACGCGATTTGAGTTACTTCATTTTTAAGAGGGCAAAAAGTAACGTTTTAAGTAGGCCAAGAGTCAGAAGACAAGTGAAGCTGTGGCCGAGAGCAGTGGAGGAAACCTGGAGGTGAGAATCGACGGTTTGAAAAAAAGCATTTTAATTATGCAATTTAAGACACGTGTAAAGATCATTATCTTGAAGGAACTGCCAAACGTGATGTAAATGTTGGCCAATGGTCATACAACATCTGACTGTAAAGTGTGACTTTCAGAATGCCTGTTGTCTGATCAATGGTAAATAGCTTAGTTCAACGGACCTGTTAGAACAGTTTTAACTCATTCGTTGCCAGCATGTAGCCTAGTTTACTTTAAATTAGCCAATAGAAGCAATACAGATTTTCTGATAAACTGTCTATTTTATAAAATAAATACTCCAAATGAATATTTGAAAGGTGGGTAGAATTATTGGATTTTATATAGCCTTATTTCATTTTCATGCTAATTTGAATGTATTTGAATTTGTAAGCTGTTTTTTCTTCAGATTTTGAAATTTGTTTCAGCTGTTTCTATTTAATAAAATGAATTTCAATTAGAAAAAAATGACCTGAAAGCATTTAGATATTTATTTGCAATGTTTTGTGAGGTTTTGTTCTAAATCTTTATTGATTCATTGCCAAAGGATTTTCCAAAGTAAAATCAAAGAAGTGGCCTACCATGACTATGAAGCTGATCCCAGTGGGAAATTAGTCCCAAACTATGTAGGGTCAGTGATAGCCTTGCCAGTCCAGGTGTGACTGCAGTTCTACTGAAAGGTGCATTGGTCGAGATCAATGACCGGCATACCTGACATGTAACAACCATACCATGCATGCTACTTTAGGTTAACAGACTATATTCATTAGGCTATGTATGCTTCCAAAAAAAAAAAATTCCACCATCCCCTTCTTTTTTTATGTTTTTTTTTTTTTTTACAACTCAACTACTGAATCTAATCCAATCCATCACACCCCCACCCCAACGCCCCCCAAGTTCCTAAGGTAACTTGCACATGCTTTAGTTACCTTGGGTTGTTATTACACAATTACGCACATTGCATATCATTGTATCATGTGTTATGTAAATAGACTGGAGTGTCTACCACTGTTAAACGTTTTTTTCTCACTGTACAACATTTATTCTTATTTATTATTTACTTTTTAAGTTAAACTAATTTGCTGTTTTTTGTTTTTTTCATTTCCATTGCTAAAATTGTGTATCATTGTATTTGTATATGCCACTGTCATATCTGAATATCCCCATTGCAAAACAATAAAGGAATTTCTTATCTTATTATCTAAATGCAAAATTATAACAGTTTGTGACTTTTTTGAACCATAAATAAATATATATTGGCATCTAAGGTTTTTTTTTTTTATAGTTCAATGTGCGTTCACTGTGACCCTTACTGTACCCTTTTTATAACTTTTCATAAATTAGATATCTTTTATCATCTTTAAAAAACATTTTAACAGAAACCCCTTGTAGATATTTCCCTTTTTATTTGCTTTGCTTCAAAGGGAAATTAGGGAGCAGATTTTACAGTTCAGAGCTGCACTCCTGCTGCCTAGAGCTGGCGAAGATTCAATGCCTTTCTCAAGGGTACTTCATCTGGGTAGGTTCTTGTCATCATCAGGGCATTCTCCAGTCACAGTGTGGTTTCCCAATAAAGCAAACTGCCAGCACAGATAATGGAGGCAGTAATGAGATCCTCAATGTGCTTTTTTGCTTTTGTCTCTTTGCAGAATAACTACACACAAGCAGCTCTCCACAGACTACTGCTGCAGTTGTTGAAAAAAACTGTGGAGTTCGAAATCCCAAAGCATTTTCAATAGCTTAAGAAAGTGTGATGCATTCTGGGTTTTCAAAATTCACATTGGTCAAGTACAATTTGGATTCCAAACCAACATCTATGGCTTTCAAATTCTGGTGGAATTGGTTACATGGGACACACAATAAGAAGTTAAAAACTGTAAGGGGATGAACCAATGCTTTCTTAGCTTGCTTGCTTTGGCTCTCCCCCTTCAGAGTTTTTCTCAATTAAATACAGATTAATTTTCGTTTTCCCTCCCTTCAGTGCATGGAAGTACTGTCCTTCAGTTCGAGTGAATACACATTTAAATAGTTAAGCATTAACCAAAACAAGACATTACTTTTCATAATACACTTTGATGTAAACATCCAAATGCCCTAGTTTGTTTTGCATTAATATTATGTTGTGGTTTTTGAGGATCTAAATGCAGAGGCAGGGAGGCAGAGGTGAGTTTCTTGAAGATTTAATTAATGATCACAAACAACTGAGTCAAGAAACCAAAAATCCAACTTAAAATGTAACACAAACCAGAACCTTGGAGACATCAGGGTAAAAGAGCACATGGAGTCAGGGAAAGGCGAAGAGAGACGAGGTAAGACAAAGTAAGACGAGGAACCAGCACTGAGAAACTGCAAAAGCAGAGTATTTATGGCTATGTTGACACTGCAGGCCTTGATGCTCAATTACGATTTTTTTGTATAATCCGATTGTTTTTGCGTTGCCATTCATATCCAAATGTATATGTGACTTGTATGTGATCTCCTATGTGAACTGCAGTCATACAAGGTAAGTGTCCCGCTTGCTCAGTAGAGGACGCAATGATGTCACAGGCCCGTGTGCTCTATGTTTATGGAAGTAAACATGGAGGGTAGTACCAGGGTGCATCTAGCGATCTTTTCCAACCATAAAAAGTCAATCTTTTCACATGTTTAAACATAAATACTGCTCTCTGCATCATCATCTGCCATGGTTGTTGTTTTTCTTGCCACTTCTGCATAGCAAGACGCAGAATAGTGACCTATGTCGTTTATTAATGACATTCAGGTCAGATTCATCCGACCTGGCTGTTCAGACACAGGTCGCATTTAAGATCAGATTCGTATCGGATTCCGGACCACATAGCCAAGTGGCCTGGGTCGGATTGCAAAAAAATTGGATTTGTGTTGTTCAGACAGCCATAAGAAGATCAGATTTAGGTCGGATTTGGGTCACTTCAGGCTGCAGTGTGAATGTAGCCTATGGTGGACTGAACAAAGAAAGGACTAACAAGCTGATTGGGAGCAGGTGTGAAGAGCGCAAGCTAGGAAGGAGCTAGGGAAAAGGACACCAACACAAGAGGGCTACAGAGGGCATCAAAATAAAAATCTAAGAACTAAAATGTATCCAGAAAATACAACAAAATTGGAATTAAACCAATAAAACTAGAAAGCATGGAGCAAAGTCAAATGTAACAGAACCAAGACTGTGACAATTATCAATCTGATTTAAAAATTAAATAAAAAATTGAATACTTTATCAAACCCAAAATTATATAGAATATTGTAGAAACTCATTGGCTCTCTTTTTTTCTTTTTTTTTTTTTTTCAAGGAAAGAGCTTCTGTAGCTGTCTGTCTTGCACCAAGTCCGGAAAAGCCTTTGGCTGAAGACAGCCTCTTGGTGTTTAACAGTCTTCTGAAGAGGATGCTCACTATTGTCCATTATGGACAGCATTATATTCTTAATTTTAAAGTCTTTTTTGCAAAATCATCTGCTGAGGTTCTAGATGAGTTCCTTGACTTCCTTTAAAAGTACAATCTGCTCTGTCCCTTCTTGCGGACGACTTCACAGTTACATCTCCCGTTCAGTTTGTTGTCCAGGTGAACACCAAGGTATTTATCCTGCTCCACCACCTTCACTTCTTCTCCCATGATGGTCATAGGATTGAACTTGTTGCTGCAAAAAAGCAAATAGTGCTGACTGCGATTGGCTTATAGTGCGAGGCGCTGGCTGGTGTAATGTGAAGAAACGCATACCTGCTAACAAAATGCCTCCTCTCACTTAAAGCTACAGGGGCATAGAATCCAAGCTTGTTTTTCTTTTAAACATTAGCTAAATAAGTCTAAATGTTGATGTTTGTCACTAAATATGTCAGCAATTGTCTCATATGAACATAAAAATGAACATTGTACAGTTCAAGTACAGTTGTGTCTTGCATAATGTCAGTTATTGTCTGATATGAACATTAACATAAAGTAGTATATGGTCGGGCGAGTTTAGGTGCATGTAAGAAAAAAAATTGTGGTTGTTCCTAGTAGTTTCAGTTGTATGTACTGTACAGCATTTTGATGACCTTTGTTATTTGGGCTTTATAAACAAAGGGGTATGGTACGGTATGGTACTGTATGGTACGGTACGTTACGGTTTGGTATGGTATATGGTATGGCATGGTATGGTATGGTATTGCATCAATTCTGAAAACTATAGGATCTGAATTCCAATTATACCCATGGGCTCTAAACCCATGGTTGATGCCCCCACCTGATTCGTCTAGAGTTTCTGACAAAGTAAGTCCAGCAGAATCATGTTAAATGCACTGAAGAGATCAAGGAACAAGGTCCTGTGCTATCTACCTTGCCTAAATAACAATAGATCTGTTGAAGCAGGTGTATGATGGCATCTTAAACTCCAACTTCATGGTGATAAGCTAACTGTGGTGGGCACTGATAGCTGCTTGTTTGCCTGCTAACGTGACCAACAAATATCTCTCCAGGATCTCTGTTATGTGTGATTTCAGGGCAACAGGTCTGTGGACATTGAGGATTTTTCTCTGGTACCACAACAAGGCAGGTGGTCTTCCACATTACTGGAACTGTTTCAAGGGATAGGCTAAGGTTGAAGAGGTGCTGTAGAATCCCACAGAGCTGATCTTCACAGGTCTTTAGGACCCTGGAACAGACATCATCTGGAAAAAAATATATTTTTTATTTCCTGCGACCTCCATCAGCTCCTCCAGATGCCCTCCTTCACTGCTGTTTCCCGGCCAGTCTCCAGAGACTGCTTTGTTTTCAACCTCCTGCGGTTTGGTTTTTGTTTCTTGCCCTCTTTCCTGCTCCTGTCTACCCACCCTGGGTGGGTTGTTTTGTTTTGGACATTTTAGGCCCTCTGGTATCCACACTAAAGAGGGGGGTACTGTCATGACTGCACTTTTTGATTGTGAATAAATTTTATTTTTAAAATTTTCCATTATACTTTAATTCAGGTCTATCTGTGTTTTCTAGTTTATTGGTTTAATTTTCATTTTATGTTATTAAAGTTATTTTTTATTGTATTTGAGTTCTTAGGTACAGTATTGTTTTCCCTTTGATGCCCTCTTGTAAGTATCTTTTTCCCTAGCTCCCTTCTAGACTCCTCTGTCCACACCTGCTCTCAATCTGATGATTAGCCTGATCTTTGTTCAGTCTCCCATTTATACACCTCATGTTCAGTCACAGTTTGCTTTTTCCTTGTTGTTGTTAGTTGCTTCCTTGTCATTGTTGGTTGTTTCCTCGTCTCTGAAACCCCACGTGAGTTTTCCATGATGTTTCTGGTTTTTGGTTCTTTGTATTTTGGATTTTTTTTATGTCTGCCTCAGTTTTTCATTAATCTAACAAGAACTCATCTCTGCTTCACTCATCTCTACATTTGGGTCCTCAAGCAACCTCACCCCCCTAGCTGACAAAAGCATGAATCATGCTATTTGAGGGCCAGCTTACCCAGATTTATGGTGATGCTAAGCTATTCTAAGTTCTTAGTCAGAATAAGATAAGATTTCTATTCTTAATAGATTGAATACATTTCTTAGCCAAATGCATGCCATTAATGACAGACTTGAGGTACTTAACCATCACACTGGAACTGAGCCTAAATAAAAGGACCTCATGTCTACTTGCCTAAACTACACTTTAGAAATAGAAAGATATATACATTGAAAATGACTAGTCACCAAAATCTTCTGATTCAGTGACCGGCTTTGAAAAACAAAGGAATGTAATCTTGTGCACATCATTCAACAAATCATGTCCAAGTGCTTTACTCTTACACATACAGTGACATTTGTGGTGGCTCTAAGAGGTCTTTATAGGTAATTTTTCCAAATTCATATGTATGTTATGGCTCAAGTCTTTAGTGTTTACAATTTATTGCAAAAAATCCTATCATTTCCCTTTTACAATGTTCTACAGTTAGGTAAATCAGGAAAAACAAATGGACATATCAGCAGAATTCCTCCTAGTATACGTTAAATAGGTGAATGCCCCTAAAGTTTTCTTTACCTGCTGGAAGCTGAAGATTACATTTTGATGTCAACAATAAATTGCAAAAATGAGGCCAGATTGATCTGCCCTAAAAAACATTTATTTATTTATTTATTTTTTACAGTGCCTGCTTTAATTGACAAGGCAAGGCTAGTTTATTTGTACAGCACATCTATGAAAAAAATCATTCAAAGTTCTAAAGAAAACCGTGTGTGTTCTGATACATATATTCAGAGGTTGCCACAGGAAGTTAATATAGCTATCTCACAGTCTTGGCAATTTTTTTTTTTTATGTCGGATTCCCTTCCTGACACAACAGGAATTTAAACTTGGGTCCCCTGCTTTACACCTTGACAGAAAGGGATGCTGAGTTAGAAGATATCAAAATACTAACACAATCTAACCAATTGAAAGATCTACCAAATTTCTTGCAGTAGCTCTACAGTAAAAGATGATGGTGAACCACCGAATGTGATAATTAAGACTGAACTTTATCCTTATTAGGATAGCCAGGCTTTTAGGAGTTTTTATAACCTCCCTAAAAGCCTAACATATTTTGAATGAATGCTGCTGAATAAATTGAATATATTCTTAAAGGCCATAAGACGTATTTATATAAAGAATAAGAAATTGCCCAAAGGGAATGAGAATATGCATGTTAGAGCTTCACCTATAGAGATAGACCAATACATTAACTGACCGATATTTTTTGTCTTGTACAGTATCAACCGATATGCGCATGTTGGTGTTGGCAGATTCATTTGTATAGTGGTTTCGAAATGATGGGGTGCCAATGAAGTTGATGGAAATTAATTGAAAAGTAAAGTAGTTTAAGAGTGTTTTATTGATTGATTGATTAAAAATGTCTAATTCTGTTACTCAGTAGAAAAAAATAGCTACAGTGTAAATGTTAAAAAAAAATGTAAAGGTGGTAGTTTTAGCTATTTAAATCAGATTGTCTTTTATTTTATGACAATGTTTAATTTAGTGCAGTTGACTTTTCTTCATTTCAAATATTGTTTAAAAAAAAAATCTGCCCCCCAAAATTGGCACCACATATTGGTTAGACTGATGTCAAAATAATTTATATCAGCATCGTCCTTAAAAAACCTCTATTGGTCAATCTCAGTTTCTGACACTCAAAAGATATGATCAACCATAGAACTGAAACAGCAAAAAACTCCTCCAATAACGTGAATATTTTGCACCTAATACCGATTTCATTATTACTAGTCCTAATATTACTATTATTATTCATACTATAATTATCAATATTACCTATTCTGTCATAACCACTTAAGCATGAGTATCAAAGTTTGGCTGGGGGTTGTTTGAGGACCAAAATGTAGAGACCAGTGAAGCAGAGATCACTTCTTGTTGGTTTAATGCATAACTTAGGCAGACATCCAAAAATACTAAATACATTTTACTAGGAACTAAAAAAACCAGAACGCATGAGGGAAAACTCATGTGGGAGGCCAGGGATGATGAAGCAAATAACATCAACCAAACAACGACAACAAGGAACCAGCCCTGAGTAACTGCAGAGGTGTATATAAGGGGAACAGAACAAAGGATGGACTAATGAGCTGAATATGGAGCAAGTGTGAGTGGAACTAACTAGAAGGAAGCCAAGGGGAAATAAAAACAAGCACAAGAGGGCAACAGAGAGTAACTGAAGAATACTTGAATATAATAGAAAATAAACTAAAGATCAACAAAACAGAGCAACTGATAACTGAAAACTAAAAAACAAAGTCCCAAAAGGGGAGAACCATAACAGTATGTTTTCATTTTCATGCTATCTGCAGTGCTATTTTATCCTCGCACCAGATCTGGCAAGATGTTTAGTTTTGGCATCGCTAATAATATGCAATTTTATGGCAAGGGAAATGGTGTTATTTGTTGCTGCAGCACTGATGGCTGTGATGGTGGTGGCAGTGACAGTGAGAGAAGTATTGGCTAGCAGAAGCAGTAGGCTGCAGATCCCCTCCTGTTTGTTCAGGGAGACACACAGCAAAGAGGTATTGTGTTAGACCCAAGGCACTAAACCCCGTAAAAACCAAAACACTGGCACTGGTTAGAGTACATATTGTTTTTATGCAACTATCCAAATTCACACTAGTGTGCCTAAAGGTTTGTCTGTGTATCAATCTAACAGTCAAGATGTGTGTTTGTTTATCTTCCTCTTTTTGAGTTTAGCATATTTATATATTGGAGGAAAAAAGAGTAAATATTGAATTATAAATTTCTAGCTTTCTGGGTATTGCTAATAAAAAAAAGTATATAGATGAAGGCCACACATCCTTTGAATTCATGTTTGCATGTTGACATGGAAGTTGAATTATGTAAGGGAATTTTAAAATACTGCTTTGTGTATGCGTGTGTATTTTTGTGTGCGGGCTTGTGGGAGCCTACATATGTGCGAGTGGGTGATTTCGGCTCTGCTAGCCCAGCACCCAACCATCTGTCACAAAGGGGCCACCATGTTCTGAAGCCAATCATCTCCTTCCAACAGCTTCTAGGATTCTCGCTCTTCTTTCCAACTGCGCTCCTGCACGCCAAATACACATTCACACACAAACAATTATAACGTCTGCCACATGCTCCTATCAGGCAGCAGAAAGGCACACATGGAGACACACATACCTAAGAACTGCAATGATGCTTTTTTATGTGGTTCAGAAGGAAGTCTTTGATTCAAACATTTTTCTTTTTGGAGAAAATGCTGCTTACTACTGAGATCTAAATAGTTACATGTCAGTAATGTTATATAAATGCAAGATGCTGACTAAAGTGTTTAGCAAGTCAGCATTAGATCAGCAAGAAGATCCGGGTTTTATTCCTGGCCCGGCTCTTGCTGCATGGAGTTTGCATGTTCTCCCTGAACATGCTTGGGTTCTCTCTGGGTACTTTGGCTTCCTCCCACAGTCCAAAAAATGACTGTTAGGTTAATTGGTTTCTCTAAATTGTCCTTAGGTGAGTCTGTGTGTGTGTATGATTGTTTGTATTGTTTGTCTCTGTGTTGCCCCACGATGGACTGGTGACCTGTCCAGGGTGTACCCCACCTCTCACCTGTAGACAGCTGGAGATAGGCACCAACACCCCTCGCAACATTGGGATTGGGATATGTGTTACAGAAAAAAAAATGGATGGGTACAGTGTGTGATAATTAGTTTTATTTACATAAATGTAATGTATTATCTATGTGTATGTTATTATCAACTATGAACTGAAAGTCTCATTCTTTAGGTTTGCCTTGCCTTAGAAATGGCTATTTCTAATTACATAGGATGTGTAATGTTACATTTGTATTTGCGGAGGCAGTGCAGAGCTGACAAACTAGTGGCTATAGAGATCGCCATTAAGCTTGCAATGGACTGCCACAATTTATTGGTTGTACACAATCCTACACAGAGTAATAAAATACTATTTATGAAATAATCTACGTAAAGCAGAACATTGGAAGATTGGATTAGTCTGCTTGGGTGCAGAAAGGTCTGAAGGCTAGGGGAGAATGGCTACAGCTAACCGTGAGCAAGACTAAAGACCCGCCAGCAGTTAGATACTAGCATCTAGAGTGCTAGAATCTAACGATGGAAAGAGGACCACTGAGGTTCAGAGGATCCTGCAGCCGAAGGGGATGGCAGATTGGGATATACAAAGGCATCAGGTTGTCTGTGTCTGTGCTGTTGGTAGGATATGAAACAGTCTTCGAATGTCTAAGTAACACAAACATCATAATAACATTCCCCGCTTTATCCCTTGTCAATATAATTTTCTATGTCTTCACTAAAAAAGGAGGGGCAGCTCATGTCGCTGCAGTCTGACCATTGGATGGCGCTGAAAGTTACACATGTAGCTTTAAAAAACACAGCAGCAAAACACTGTTTACACTTGATAGATGATAATAATGCAACAAAAAGTTCCTTTTTTTATTATTGAGGTAAGAAATAAAAACAACATTTTTTCTTTTTGTTACATTTATGTATAGGCTAGCAAAGCTCTCTTAACCCTTTCGCTGATTCAGGAAGCTAGAAAAGCAGTTTATTGCAGTAGGTATGCCTAATATTTTTCTTTTTTCATGACATTCCTGTTATATTGGCAACTTACAACAGATTGACAAAGGTGTCTATGGCACTATATTATACTATTTTTTCAAATTTTGAAAACGTTTGTGGTCTTTTTCATTATGTTAGATTTCTGCTTTGTTATTCCATTTTCTTAGTCAAATATTTTCTGGTACTGATTATATTAACAAAACAAAGGCCATGTGATTGTGACACACTGCTGTCACATAATACGATCTCTACAGTCACTAGTTTGTTATCTCTGCGCTGCCGTTGCACAAAGTGATCTGCCTACATAAATGCGAGAGAAAACCGCAGGCTCATTCTTTAGGAGCATGTCTTGCAAGTCAATGACTGGATCCAATCAGTTGGTTTTCCAAACCAATCTGACAACATTGTCTCTGTAAAGTGCCTTGAGATTTTATGTGTTGTGAATTGGCCCTATATAAATAATCTGGCAATGCAAATAAAGAGATTAAGACATTCAGTTCATAGAATGTTTGTTATAAATAAAGTTATTTGTAATACCGGTATATTAAATTTCTGTCAGTAAAACCTTGTAATTGTTACACACTGTAGCTTTAACTGAAAATGTCTCAGATCAGCAGGAAAAACAACTTGAAAAAGAAAATTCGACAATTAGCCATTTATTTATTTTTTTGGTCAAGGGGTTCCTTAGTTATTGTCCTCTGCATTACAGTTGCACTGTATTTATCTCAAACTTTTTGCAAAGTATCTTTCAAGAAGCAGGACAGCAATGGAACAGTGGAAAAATATCTACGTTATTTTTGAAAAAACTGAATTCTGTTTTGAAGCACCTACAGATTAGACCAGAAATATGAAGATTATAAAATATTGCTGTTATGTTCTTAAACCTTCTCCTCTAAGCACAGACTGAACTTTAAGACCAGTTTAGTGACTCACACGTTCATTATCATCCTCCCCCAGATAAACGTGGTCACTAACCTGTGTTCTCCTCCTGCAGAGGTTCTTGCCTAAGATGCCAACTCTGTTCTCTACAGTTCCATCTTAAATAAACATTTTGTGAAACTTACATGTCTCGCCGCCTCGAAAACTGAGTTCTTCATGGTGAGCATGCACACAGGCTTTGGTGGTTGAGTGCATTACTTATTGTTTTCTTTGACACAAGTTTACCTGCTAATTTCAGGACTGTCTGAAGCTCTCCACAAGAGGTCTTTGGCTCTTCGATAACCCTTCTGATTATTCTTTTCCCTCCTCTGTCAGAAATCTTGCAAGGAGCACCTGGTTTTGGTCAGTTTATGATGAAATAATGTTCTTCCCACTTCCCGATTATGTTCCACTGCTCACTGGTTGAGAAATCCTTCTGTAACCAATGCAATCATTAAGGTTGTGAAGGTCATGAGATGTTTTTTTGTGTGACACCAGAGACACCTTTTTATAGGCCAGCTTTTTGGACTGAACCAGCTGATATTAATTTGCTCTGGCAAGGGGCAGGATTGCTTTCTAATTACTGAGAGATTTCAGCTGGTGTCTTGGCTTTCCATGCCTTTTTGCACCACCCATTCTTAATGTATTCAATACTTTTTCCCTGTGCCATTCCACATTATTACACATAATTTTATTTCTGGACATCTATGGTTTTATTTCTTTGTATGTGTGGATTGCATGGATTGTTAAAAACATCTGGTGAAAATGTCATACCAATAGCACCTCTAGAAATATATTTACTGAGAAAAATGGTGTCTGGCATGTTCTACATTTATTTTACCTGCTGTATATATATTCGGAAACCTTGACATGATTTCCAATTTTTATAATTATTATTTATAACTTCTTTATTATTACTACTTCTCTCTTTAATAGAAGGGTATGTAAACTTTAAAGCACAACTGTATTACCACCTTTTGCTCTCTAAAAATTTGTAAAACACAGTTTTTCTGTTATTTTTGTTTTTTTTAACTCAGCCAAATATACACTTTTTCAGGAATTTGATTTAGCATTCCGTCAGATATCCTACTATTTAAAGGGAAGTCTTAACATTTTACACTGATATGCATTTGATGTTCTGTTATTAGGCCTTTTACTCCCAACCAATTTAATTTCATGCTTTGTTACAAATGTTTTATTTCTCTCAATGATTTGGACATCTTTTGTTTAAAAGAACCACAGTGTAATATGGTCTCCCTTACTGGACAATTTGATAATTAACAGTCGTTACTTTTCAATTGAAGAGGTCTTGCTTGTTCACTCTTTTTTACAACAGGTCAATTAGAATCCTACTGAGTGGTGCACTTGACTGATGGAGCATACTAAAATCTTTGACCCTCCTGCACTGTGTCCACTAACAGTATAATGGGCTAAGAGTGCTGAACTCGTCATCTACTGTAAGTGCCAGCCATTAAAAGTTAGAGGGAACATATCTAAGTCAGTATGATCTATTAGCCACTCAGGTTTTAAATTCATTCACAGCACAGCTCAGGTGTAGATGTTGCTATAATTGATTTTTATAAATTGTTGTGCAGCAAAACGAAACAAAAATACTAGTGCATGTTTTGCTTTGGATATCATTTTACTGTGATGCTGTAATCTATCAAACTCCAGAGAGACATTTCACACAACAAGCAAAATTGTGAACGTATCAGTATATACTGCCGGAAACAAGTATGCAGGTGTGATCTGATTTATGCAAAACATAAACAAAGACAAAAAAGACACAGAAAATGCTGGTCTGTATAGCTAATACATATCTACTCAGCAACAAAAATCCCTCCTCCCACATAGATGAAATGGACGTGCTGCCATTTTCAGGAGTCAGCTCTTCTGTCCATTCCCAGCATCCTCAAATTCCTTAAACAGATTCGCAAAGACAAGGCTTCCTCAGCAATCTGCTAGGATAGCAGACCAGCTCAGGTCCGACCCTCACTGCCAGGCTTCTATATTGAACCGGTGTATCTGATTCAATGACCTTCTTGATGCCTCATGCCTTGCTAATGTAATCTAGTGTTGCTGCTGGCTCATGTCTCCCTCCCTGCAGTCCCCTACCTCCTATTCTCTGTTCTACTATTTCATTGCCAAAAACGCCTTTTAGATGTTACCCTGGTCACAGACTAAGCCCAATGTCCTAAACAAAAAATAATCCTTCAATACTTGGTTGCTGTCAAATTTAATGCTCATTCTAGAAATGGAACCTTTATAAACACATAAGATATATTTAGTTTGATTCTTTTACACTACATTTTATTTCATAAATGCTGTGAGCATGAAATAAGACAGAATTACTTTGATTATTTTAAAACCTGCTGGAAAGGCATTGTTTTGCTGTAGTGTGTCTCAATTTTAACCGTGTTACAAACAATTTTGAAAAAAAAGAGCGTGACTATTATTAATGAACTATTTTCAGTCTCGACCTGTACAGCAACCAAAGGCTGAAGGAAGAGTTTACAACACAGTTCATGTTTTAGTTTTTAAAGATAGCTGGAACAGACAGTTGGTCACCAAACCACTATGGTGCAAGTGGACATTGCTGGTGAGTGCGAAATGTATGAGGTAAAACATTTTTTGTTTTTTTACTTTAGTGTTTGTGTTGATTTGTATGTCTCTTGAGAATGAGAAGCTATCAGCAGGAGGAAAGAAAATGATTCATGTCAAAAAAGAAGAAAGGTAGGAGAAAAGAGGAGTGAACTTGTGTTGGGGGCCAGATCTTCCTGTGTAGGCCTTCCTGTGATTAAAACACCTGCACACACCTGTGTGGCAGACAAAGGAAAGACAGGCTCTTAGCTAAGCAGGTTTCAGTTCATGGTCAAATCACCAGATACACAACTGATAAGAAGGAATTAGTTACAAATATTAAGATATTGTTTATTTAAATGTAGGAGTTTAGTTGTAAGTTTTGAAGGTATTGTTGTATGGCTTATGGCCTGGTAATGTCCAGTTCATATTCTGTCTATGGTCGAGCCACATTAAAAATGTTTGATTTAAAATTTTTGATTTGAACCAATTCAATTTCTGTTTGTCTATTTATTCTTTAAATGTTTTAAATCTAAATACCAATCCTAAATCTTCTGACAAATGTAAACACAGATTTCAACAAATAAAACACAATGAAAAAGGATTTGTGTTCTGCCTTGTGTTCTTCTTGGTGATGACCAGCCACTTTTTTAAGTTTGGATAGGACCTGAAGCTAGTAGCCACACAAAACTTGACACTCACTCACCTTTTTGCAAAATTAGCTGTTTTAAATAAGACATTACCCTACGAGAGCTAATGCCTTCAAATAAGAATACTGCTACTTGGTTTGGCTGTGCTGACCAGAACCGGAGTTGCGAGCTGACCCAAGGGCAGACAACAGTTAGGACTCAGCGAATGGGATGACTGGACTAGGGTGAATACTGAAAGGACCTGCTTGAGAGGCTTTTAGGTGCCTAGAGACTTTATGCAATATATACTAAGCTTTAAAAAGACCTCATGTCTAACGTTTGCAGTAATGATTATTTTTGATTTTATGGAATTTTTTATTTTTATTTTATTTTATTATATGGAACATATTCTAGGAACAGTGAGCTGAAAACTGACATGATTTTATTATGACCTCAGCAAAATAAACCTTATATAGCTAGTATCTACATCTCTTAAAGGTATAGTGGGGATGTTATTTTTCCAGGTGGATCATCAAAATAAGTGGTCCTCCTAATTGTCATTCAATCTGGTGATATGTTTATGTAAGACCGTCCTACGTGCTCGTCCCCAGTTAGCAATCTTTTTATGCATATGGGCACTTTTATGTGCTGAGCTATGGTTTTAGACAGTCATTGAAGCTCGCCTTTCTCACCATCTTGTCTCTCGTCGTCTCCCGCTTTATCCGGAACCGGGTCGCGGGGGCAGCAGACTAAGCAGAGTCTCCCAGACTTCCCTCTCCGCAGACACCTCCTCCAGCTCTGTTGGGGGAAGCCCTAGGCGCCCCCAGGCCAGCCGAGAGACATAGTCTCTCCAGCATGTCTTGGGTTGTCCCCTGGCCCTCCTCACGGTGGGACATGCCTGGAACACCTCCCGAGGGAGGCGTCCAGGGGGCATCCGAAGAAGATGTCCGAGCCACCTCAACTGACTCCTCTCGATGTGGAGGAGAACCGGCTCTACACTGAGCCTCTCCCAAATGACCGAGCTTCTCACCCTATCTCTAAGGGTGAGCCCAGCCACCCTGCGGAGAAGGCTCATTTCAGCCACTTGTATCCGGGATCTCGTTCTTTCGGTCATGATCCAGATTTCATGACCATAGGTGAGGGTAGGAACGTAGATCGACCGGTAAATTGAGAGCTTTGCCTTTTCGCTCAGCTCTCTCTTCACCACGACAGACCTGTGCAGCGTCCGCATTATTGCAGCAGCCGCACCAATCAGTCTATCGATCTCCCGCTCCATTCTTGAACAGGACCCCAAGATACTTGAACTCCTCCACTTGAGGCAGGGACTCTCCTCCAACCTGAAGGGGACAAGCCACCTTCGAGAACCATGGCCTCGGACTTGGAGGAGCTGATTTTTTCATCCCGGCCGCTTCACACTCGGCTGCGAACCGCCCCAGTGCATGCTGTAGGTCTTGGCAGGAGGGAGCCAGCAGAACTACGTCATCCACAAAAAGCAGGGACGAGATCCGCTGGTCCCCAAACCAGACCCTCTCCAGTCCTTGGCTGCGCCTAGAAATCCTGTCCATAAAAGTTATGCTTTCTCACCATGGTTCTTTAAAAAATGGCAGAGGGACGTAAAAGCAAAGGTGTCTACGAAGAGTATGAGAAGAAGAGAAATGCCTCAGAAGAGAGAAACAAGATTGGAGTGTTTTTGGGATGGCCATAGCTGTCAAGTATCCCGTTTTGGCAGGGAAACTACTGTATTTTACGTGTCTTTCATGTCATCTTCCCATATTAGCTATCTCCCGTAAATAATAAAAAAAGGAAGATGTCATACAGTAAGAGGCTGGAAAGCAAACTCCAGCAAAACCATATCAGAGATGTTCCAGGGATGAAGAAGATCACAGCCTTCAAGCAGAAGTATAACCAGACAGGTGGAAGTCTAGGCAGAGCCAATGTCTTTGCCCACAACCAAAATCAAATAAATTAGAAAAGAATCTGAAAGGAGTAAATCGTAATACCCTAAATAAAATAAAAAAATACTCCAATTGGGGAAAAAATTAAAATTATTAAATAGGATTTATATAACATAAGATCTCTTTCTTCTAAAAGTTTGTTAGTTAATGACTTGATTTGTGATAATCACATTGAATTATGTTGCCTTACAGAAACTTGGCTGCAACAAGAGGATTATGCGATTATAAATAAGGCAACTACCTCTAGTTATTTAAATTTCAACATGCCTAGAGGTTCTGGGTGAGGAGGATGAGTGGCAGCTGTCTTTCGGTCTGACTTACTGATTACTTAAAAGACAGTTAATGATTACAACTCTTTTTTTAAATGTAACCCTTAGTTTCCTAAGGGTAATCACACCTCTTCTTTTTCTAATTTTGTATCTTCTATTGGATTCATCAGGGCATGATATACAATTTACTAGTCTGCTGCCATGAGCGGGATACCGCGCTCTAGCTTGCTTGACGTTGCCCTGACAATGTAACTTTCTTGAACATGTGTTGATTAGGCCTCAAAATAATTAAATTAAAATCCAAATACCCAAATTTTAAGTAATCTTTTTTCGGTTTCTCTTTCCTCTGTGTCTCTGATCAGTACCCTAGAGGGTAAAAGTTTAGTTTATTCCCCTTCACAGGCAAATGATTTTGTTGATGGGGTTGCTAGTTCTTTGCGTATAAATCCAGATAAAACTAACCCATTACATAGAATACTGGCATGTTTTGAAGACATAAAAACCTGGATGAGTCTTAACTTTCACTCCTGAATGCAGACAAAACTGAAATGACAGTCTTTGGACCAAAGTCTATTAAAAAAAACTGAGCAGTCACTTTATTTGGATGGAGTTAAAATGATCTCAGATAGTAAAGTAAAAAATCTTATTTTTGATCAGGACCTGTCAATTAAATCCTACATCAAAGAGGTTTCTAGAATTTCCTTCTTTCATCTGTGGAATATTGCAAAAATTAGAAATATCCTCTCGGGGTCGAGAAACTAGTCCATGCATTTGTTAATATTGTCATTCTTTACTATCAAGATGTCTACAAACTGTAGTTGAAACCCTTTAGCTGATCTAAAATACAGCAGCCAGAGTTCTCATGAAAATTAGAAAGAGAGATCATATCTCTTCTATCCTAGCTTCTCTTCATTGGATTCCTGTTAAATCAAGAATAGAATTTAAACATATAAAGCCTTAAATGGCCAAGCTCTATCTTAAATCAGAGATTTTTTCCCCCAGCATTTTATTGTCATTACACTGTCACAAGTACAATGCAAAGAAATTAAATCTCTTCAATTAGCCATCATCTTGGGGAGCAGTGGGCTGCCATTTGCGGGGCCCATGGTGCAGTGTGGGGTGAAGGGTCTTTGCTCAGGAAGCCAGAGTGGCAGTCTGTGGGAGTGGGTTTAGAACTCCCAATCTCAAGATTCAAAGCTCTATGCCCTAACCACTAAGACACCTCTCCACCATAACTATTACTACTGTTCCGTGTGTTCCAAACAGAGAGCTTCACTCTCAATCTGTAGGTTTACTAGTGGTTACTAGAATTTCTAAAAGTGGAATGGGAGGCAGATCTTTTAGTTATCAGGTTCCTCTCCTGTGGAACCAACTACCAGTTTTAGTCCATCAAGCATTTCTTCTGTTAAAGGTAGGCTTAAAACTTTTCTTTTTGATAAAGCTTATAGTTAGAGTGGCTCAGGTTATCCTGAGTCAACTGTTCAGTTATGCTTCTATAGGCTTAGAATACTGGAGGACATAGGGACCCCTTTATCATAATTCTGCTTCATTCGATCTCTATGCTCTCATTTTGCAGAATCTGTTAGTTCAATCTCTAAAGTTATACTCTCTCTGCTTTTCCTGTCATAATAGCTTCACCTGGTCTATTCCTTTTTGCCTGTGACACCATCCTGAAGAAATATCCGCTGGGCTGCTCTAATCAACACCTTTCTATATGAATATAGAGTGTTGTCCTGTTTCTCTTACTGTGACTAACTGTATGAGCTCTCTTGCATCATCTGACATGGGAACTGGCTCAGACATAGTCTGCTTGGCTGTGCTTTCCTGGACTAGGCCACCAGTGAAGCTACTTAAAAGTTGCACTTTCTATATCTGCTTCTTCTTTCATGTCTGCTTCTACCTCCATAAACCCCAGTTGGCTTCAGCAGAAGCCTGAGCCTCACACAGAAACTTTGTTCTGCTTGTTCCCCTTTTAAAAGAGACTTTTCCTCTCCACCATTGTTGCAGGCATGCTCAGTGTGAGGGATTGCTGTCGAGTCAATGAGTCAATGCAATCAGCTGGTTTGACTATATGATCTGGTTGAATTATCTCTCTAAAGATCCCTGAGATGACATTTGTTATGAATGTTGGGAGTGTTGGCCTAGTGGTTAGTGCAGTGCGCTTGTGCTCCGAGAAGGTTGCAAGTGGCCAGTTTGATCCCCACAGCCTGCACTCTGGGTTCCTGAGCAAGACCCTTAATCTCACACTGTTCCTCGGGAGCCACATGGTGGCTACGCACAGCTCCCCAAGGGGATGGGTCAAATGCATAGAGTGTTTCAGGGACCACCTCCGATGATGTGCATTTTACAAATGCAGTTATATGCCTGACAAGGAAAGAGGCTCACATATGAGTATTTAAATTCCTAAAGGATAAGCAAGTCAAACATATTTACCAATCACCCCCCTCCCCAACACACACACCTTGGCAGGTGGAGTTTTGCATGCATGGCTGCACTTTCCTTAGCTGTAGCCATGGTTGCTAGGCTACGAGCGATTCAAGTCTTTCGAGGGGATCTGACATTAGGGAGAGCAAATTGACCACAGGAGGCTTTAATCTGCCGCGAAAAAGCAGCAGCAGTAGCACACACATGCATGCCAATAGTGTATTTGAATATTAACTCTTATCCATGTTGAAAACACATATCACCTTTTCTGAATATCCTTCCCCCTCTTTCACACACATCCATGGAGATGACAGAGTGTCACTGCTTTTTTACTAAGAAAGCAAATCTGAACAAGATAAGATTTTTGCTAACCCCACCTTATTTAGGTGGTGTTTTATTTAATGCAGCTTTTACCATAACTAACAGTCAAACTGCTTACCCAGGTAGATATCAAAGCATTGTAAATAATGTTTAAATTGGCAATT
>NW_015150483.1:19914-34861 GCF_000732505.1 Cyprinodon variegatus
TTAACTGTTTCTTTTTTTGTTTTATTACAACCACAAACCTTGACTATTGTGTTGGGATTTTATGTAACAGAAACATGCAATTTAGTGCAAAATTGGAAAATAGGATATTAGTAATGAAAACACATGATTTATATTAAATCCCCTAGTCAACATTTATCAAACTAAGTCTTTGGGTTTGCAAAACAAAAATTCATTACTATATTTTTTGTTAGATACAGTAGTTCAAGCTCAATAAAAATACTTTCAAAGATAATCAGTTTTTGATTTTTTTTTCACACTGTTCTAACATTTTTTTTTACAGCATCTAACTATTACTTCCTAGTCCCTATAAATTCATTATAATACTATATTTTGCACTAATATGAACACAAAATGTTTATAAAATACCTGACTTTATCAACCTGACAGTGACTGTAAGATAATCTTGTAAAATGACAAAAAAAAGCTTCTTCTAACATTTTTTCCTGTTTTTCTACTTCATTCAAATACAGTTATATCAAATACATCCCTACATCATAAAACTGCCAACATCATGTGTCACTGTTAGGAAGATGTTTTTATAGTGATGTACCTTCCCTGTTTCTGTTTTGCATATAAAACAAACATAATTTTGGACTCAACTGACAAGAGAACTTTCAAATTGTAAAAATTGTGCCCCAGTTTGATAGATCCTACCTAAGCTGTTAATCTCTGCAGCTCCTCCAGAGTTACCATGGGTCTCCCTACCTCTAAAATTGATGCTTTAGTCGTTCAGCCTTTCACTTTCTTTTGATGTCCATGTCTTACAAAATTTACAGTTGTACCATACTATTCCTCTTTTTGGATGGTGGCATAAACAGGGCTCTGCAAGATAATGTAAGTTTTTAATCTCATCTAACCCTGTTTTGAGCTCATCCAAAACTTCACAAATCACCTGCTTTTTAAATACCAAGATACTTTTAACCAATGTTCCTTAACAAACATTAGATACCCTCACAGAACAGCTAGAGCTTTACTGAGGTGGACAGCTAGACTTTATTTACTAATGAGATCTGGACAAAATCTGTTACAATTGATTTTATTTTAACCTGTTGGAGTAAAAAGGACTGATTACAAACACATGCTACACTGCTTATATTTAATTGTGTAAACATGTTTGAAATGAGCCCTTTCCCTTCAGCTCAAAATCAGAATCCAAATGTTGTTGGTCCATCACATTCAGTTTTGAAAAAGCAGCAAAGCGAGTGAGGTTCTTGGTGAACATTCTTATGCAGCCCGCTGTCTATATATGTAATTAAATAAGAGTACTAACCTTACCTAACGTTATTTTACTCTTCTTCTGAATACATACTGAGTTATCTGGGAGGAGCTCGGAGTAGAGTCGTTGCTCCTCCACATAGAAAGGAGGCAGCTGAGGTGGCTCGGGCATCTGTTCCAGATACTTCCTAGTTTCTTCACTCGGGAGGTGTCCCAGTGGTAGGCCCAGGACACGTGGGAGAGACTATGTGTCTGAGCTGGCCTGGTGTCGGCTCAGGGTCCCTCCAGAGCAGCTTGAGGAGGTATGTGTGGATAAGGAAGTCTGGGCATCTCTGCTTAGACTGCTGCCTCCTCAAACCGGCCCCGGACAAACCGAAGAAAATGGATGGATGAATACATACAGCAATAGTACAATGGAAACCTAAACTGTTTTATTTCAAAGTAGAATATTACAGAATTATCTGAAGTAGTTAGAGAAAATATAATTATTAAAAAAAAAGCAGTACCCACAGAAAAAGAGCACATTTCATTTTGCCACACTTTAAGCTCTCATCTCTTCCGTGAATAAAGTGAATCTAATTCTAAAGGTCACAAATGTAACACAGCTCAGTCTTCCCCTTCGCTCCAGACACAGATAACTTTGATAATCCCGTTAACATATTCTTGCCCAAACACTTAAATTTGCTGCAATTACCATGTATTTGACCATTTTCTTTATAGCTGCATGATTTAGAGGTCTCCTAAATGAACCTGTGGGTCTGTATGGTTTAATTGCTGCTGCAGATGATTCTGCTGTATGAGAAATAACCTATCACCCCAGGGGTATATCAATCCTAATGCATCTATTAAAGTCTGCCTATGACATGCTTGCGATTAGTCACTTTGTTTTCCTGAGCTGGAACAGGACAAAATCTGAATATGAATAGCATAATAGTAATATGATTATCTGCTGTCACTTCTCATTAATCACTGCCAATCTCTCTGACTGATAATAGATGTATCTGTGTGTCCTTTATGGACAAACTCACCTTGTTTTCCAGAAGCAGATGGTATCAAGTACTATTAAATAATAATAGTAAAAACAATGATAGTAAATATTACTTTTTGTCTAATAGAAAGCCATTTATGATCATGAATTTATACATTTTATATTTTTATGACAAGTGGTTCCCCAGAAGAAAATAATTTATGTGGGAATCTTCTCTCTGGGGCCATGACTCATAGTAGACACCTTGCAGTATAAGAGAACCAATACTTTGTGATCACACTGAGTTTTTTAATCTCTCATGTGTACTTTGGTAATATATTAGAGTCTATAAAAAAAAAAAAAAAAACATTGTTTTTGCACATCTGGACTCTGTGTTACGCTTTGATGCCCTGTCACCTTGCACCAGATAGCTGGACTAACAACCCCACCAAGTGGTAATGTGTGTCATCTCCATCTCGCAACATCAGCTCATGACTCTTTATTTTCCAAAAATCAAAATGTTATAACAGTTAGAATCAATCAAGGCCTCTAAAAACAAAAAGACAAACAGAATATGTTCTAATTTTCTAAATGTTAGAAATATAACAACAGTCATATCAAGCCGTTGCGTAATTGTTCATGAGTAAATTTAGCTCTTCATTTTAGAGATCGATCATAAGTACTGACTCCTTGATCTTACGGCTGACAACTTATATAAGAAATTTAAATGAGAATCAAATATGTATCTATATTTCACAGATTAACATTTGATGTGGATATAATTAATTGAACCTAACCAAAAGATTAGATGAAGAATCAACAAGAGCAAAGGGGTGTCGTGGTTCTGATTTCAGCTTTGATTGTACTGAGACATTTTCAAGGGTATTGTGCGGAAAGAAGTCTTTTTTATATAAGAGTATATCTGTTTAAGGACAGCCTCTAAACAGCAAAGCTCAATTTTAACCATTCAAATCTTTAACGTCATCTTTGAGATTAAACATTATTGTAAGTGAGGAAAACATAGTAGATTTCCTGCTCTATACATATTTAAACACCAACACATGCCTGAATTTCAAGATGATCATTGACAAAAAGAATGAGGTATTATGCAATTTTCTGTTTATATGCAGGAGGATAACATATTTCTTTTATATGTTTGGAAATGTAATCGCATCAAATATTATTTTTTTCTGTTCTGCTTGGCTATTGTCTTCCATGCTTCAGTTAGCTTTACAGGCACTTGTAAAGCCTGTACACTTGCTGCAATAGATGGTTTAATAAGAAAGACCGTCTGCATTCAAAAGAAACACCTCACTACAGTCATTTTAATAGCATGTTCACTCAGCATCTAAACACATATGAAAAGCACCATCCTCTGAATGCACTTTAACATGATGCATAATCATGGGCATATGCATGAGCTTGTTATATTAATTGTGAGCCTTTCATTATTTATTTTCATGGAATAGGGGTTGGACCAAAGGATAACTTTACAATACAGAAATAGCTTGGGTGCACAATTATAAATTGGGGATATACAATTAGGAAAGAAAATAGTATTTTCTTTTCTGGTTCATTCTGCATGTAGTATATATTTAGAAAAGGATATTTCAGAAAACAAGGGGTTCTAGTCTTTTTTTTATGACTGTATATACTCTCCCACTACCTTTTTATCCTATAATTAGTGGATGTTGCTTTTCTAAGCAATGATCTTTTTTGCGTAAGTCAGTCTACAAATGTCTACAATGTCAGTCTACAATGTTTAAACCGTCAGAAAATGTTCACTTGAGCTTAGTCAGGAGAAAGATACATTCAAAGCTTGTTTTAACAAGTAAAAAAATGCTGTTTATCTGTGTATATGCTATTTTCTTTCATGTAGCTGAACTAAATTTGATTCGTTTAGAGAACGAACTTCTTTGTTTCCATAAAAAGCTAGTGTCATAATTGAAGGTGACTCTGAATGAGAGCAACTACAGAGGCAGGTTGTAGGTTAATAGGTTTATTGAAAACAAGATAGTGGGTATAAACAGGAAGCTATATGGTCTGGTCAGGTTCTTCTGGGCTTCTGCAGAGAAGATGAGACTGGTGAATGTATAGAAACAGTTGCTGGAGGATTATGCTGGGCTGACACTCACTGTAGAGAGGCTGTGGTCCGATCTTGGGGGGAGTGTCCCCAGTGGTCAGAGTGCTGATCAGTATTCTCTCCCTGGTTGATGGTACGAGGGTGGACAGGCAGGCAAGCACAGGTAGGAGGGCTGAGCGGTGGGGAAACCCGAGATCCCTCTCGGATTCCTGGTTGTTTTCAGACGGGGATCCAAGGTCTATGGTTCCAGGCTGGATCTCAGGGTCAGAAACAGGGGTTCTGCAAGAAAGGTTCAGAGCAGGGTTTAGGCAAGGGTTTAGAATCACTAGGAAAAGGTTTGGGTTTGGTCTGTACCAGCGCTGTGGCATTAATGAACTGACGCCCTCCTCCTGTTTCCAGCTCCTTAAGAAGGGTGGTAATCAGCTCAGATGTGGGGCACCTGCCCGTCCATCCCTGCTGAGGAGAGAGAGAGATAGAGAAAACCTGGCCTGCACCTGGATGCAGCCCGGACTGTGACAGCTATTACACCGGGAAGTAAAACATCCTCATACATGCTACTGTTAATGTCATGCGAAATGGTTCTTTTGCTGTTTGTAACTTCCCCTTGATGCATCTTTGTTGCCAAATAGCAATTTTCTTGTCTTTGTCACAGTCTTGGTTCTGTTAAGTTTTCTCTTGAGTATTCAGTTTCACTTTGATCCACGTTTTCTTTGTTTTCTAGTTTTATTGGTTTAATTATTATTTTGTTGTGTTCTCTGGATATATTTGAGTTCTTAGGTTTTTCTTGGTTGCCCTCTTGTGTTGGTGTCCTTTTCCCTTGCTCGCTTCTAGAATCCTCTGTTCACACCTGCTCCCAATCAGCTCATTAGTCCTGTCTTTGTTCAGTCTCCCATATATACTCTCCCTGTGCAGTTCCTCCGTGCTGGTTCCTCGTCTTTTCCTGGTACCCCACTTGAGTTTTCCCATGAAGTTGTCTGGATTTTGGTTTCCTGTATTTTGTACTTTGTTTTTTAGATTTCTTTGCCACAGTTATTTATTTAAATCTTCAAGAACTCACCTCTGCCTCCTCACCTCCGCATCTTGGTCCTTAAAACCTCAACCAAACCCTGACAGTCTTATTAGAAAATAAAAATCAATGACACTGCTGTTCATTTCAATTCCACTTCATGGTGGACTTGACCTTTGATTTTTCTTTCAGATTGCTCTGACAATCTTGAAATGTTATGTGTGTATCACAAAACAAGTAAACATGCTTCAAAAGTAAAAGATACTAGAGAAAAAGTGGTTCTGGTATGGTGCAAAAATAATCAAAGGTTTTTAAGCTAGAAAAACTTTGCATGGGGTTTATTAGACTGTTTCAATCATTTTTAAACATCCCAATGCTATACCAGATCTTGATATCAATTAGGACTTTTTTTGGCCGCTAACACTTTGCAGCAGATTGATTGATTGACTTTATTGATCTCAAAGTGGAGAAATTTCCTCGTTACATCAGCTGAAATTGTCAAAGGAGAAGAAGGTGCCAAATGAAGAAAAATGTGCATGGGTTATATACAGTGCATCCACATATGACAGCTTTTTTTAAATATTTTAATTTTATTCATTTTTAATTCATTAGAATTTTACACAGGGTTATTGCACAGGGTGTTTACATCGGTATTTATATAGATTGATATTTAAATGTATATATAAAGTTATTGCACTTGGTGTCAAATATAGAGAAACATGTTATTGCACAGGGTATTTAATAGTAATTGCACATCATACATTGCACAAGTTATTGCCGTTTTAGTGTTTCATTTTAGAGCCTGGTTGCAACAGGGATGAATGACCTGCAGTAGTACTCCTTTTTTTTTACAAACAGGGTGTAAAAGTATGGAGGACCAACTCTGCCATATTTAAAAATAAATACAGAAATAAATAAATGCTCAATAAATATATAAGCATACAATTAATTGCCAACAAAAATACAATAAACAAATAAATGTAAGTACAATTAAATTATAAAGTGAGACATAATTGTATATAACTCTTAATTGGCTTCTTTATTTATTTGCCTTTGTAATATTTACCTTATTTATTTTTTTGTCCTTTATAATCTTCAACTTTATTTTTTAAATACTTATAATTTTAAGTATTTATTTATGTGCATTTTATAATATTTTTGTCTGTTTTATTCTTCCTTTGTATTTTTTTACCTTAGTTTTTTCTTCGCCGCTGTTTATTTCTGTCTGCCCTTTTTACATTTCTGTATGCATTTCTGTCTCATTATGCAAATGAGGAGGGGGTATGTCCTAGAGAGTCAACTTCTGCTCATTGGTTGGCGGTCCATCTGCTTAACTCACTGAGCTCAGAGTACTAAGTTAAATTTTCTCTTTTCTGTTGATGTTGTTCAATAAAAATACGTTTTAAGATCATTTGAGGCGAGAACATTATACTTTTAAGCATCACCATATGGCCCATTCACAGATTTAATGCGTAATTTTAAAAAAAAATGTGATGAACTTGAGAGGACTGCGGCAACCAGCGGAGCTCCGAAGCTGACAGCAGCCAGGTCTACCCGCAGCCCGTCTGCAGCGGCCCTCTCTCGGCATAGCCGTGTGTGAAGGACTGCTGGCTATGATGGCGATTTTCTGTTGTATATAAAAGTCTTTCACTAAAGGAGCAGCTCAGCTCCTCTACAGTCTGGTGCAGAGGGTGGAAGGTGTTGTTTATGATCGATTTAAGCTTGGACAGCGCCCTCCTCTCAGCCACTTCCTCCACTGAGTCCAGAGAGCAGCCTAGGACAAAAATGGCCTTTCTCACCAGCTGGTTCAGTCTCTTTCATTCCCGCTCTTCACTGCCATTGGCCCAGCAGACAACAGCGTAGAGGAGGGCTGATGCCACCACAGAGTCATAGAAGGTTTTAAGCAGGGGCCTGCTCATTCCAAAGGACCTAGGCCTCCTCAGGAGGTGGAGGGGGCTCCGGGCCTTTATATAAAGAGCGTCTGTGTTATGAGTCCAGTCTAGTTTATTATTAACATAAACACCCAAATTTCAAGGCAAGCACAAGCAGACGAGAGGTGGCATTTTGCCGATGCTAACTAAGGATGAGAGCAGAGAATAACAGCACTAGATCAGATAAATTGGGCAAATAGCACGGCAGACTGGAGGAGAGGGTCTGCAGGTCTAGGGCTAAATTTAATCAGCTTTTTAGAAAGCCAACCAGAAACCTTTTAAGAACATTTCCCACAGTCAGTATCTGGTTTGACCACCATTTTCGTCACGCACTGCAACACATCTCCTTCGTATATAGTTGCTCAAGTTGTCAATTGTGGCCTGTGGAATTGTTGATCCACTCCTCTTCAATGGCTGTGCAAAGTGACTGGATGTTTGACGGAACTGGTAACCGCTGTCGTATACACCAATCTAGAGCATCCCAAACATGCTCAATGGGTGACATGTCCGGTGACTATGCCGGCCATGCAAGAGCTGGGACATTTTCAGCTTCCAAGAATTGTGTAGAGATCCTTGCAACATGGGCCTGTGCATTATCTTGTTGAGGTGTTCTTAGATGTATGGCACGGCAATGGGCCTCAGGATCTCTTCACTTTGCAAAAATTACATCAATATAATGCACCTCTGTTCTTCATCCATAAAAGATGCCTGCCCATACCATAACCCCACTGCCACCATGGGCCACTAGATCCACAACAGTGTATACTGGATTTTATCCATGATGAGAACACCTCTCCAACGTATCAGATGCCAGTAAATGTGAGCATTTGCCCACTCAAGATGGTTAAGATGACTAGCTGGTGTCAGGTGGAGATCCTGATCAAGGTGACAAGGACTCAGATGAGCTCCTCTGAGATGGTTTCTGGCTATTTGTACAGAATTTATTTGGTTATATAAACCTGTTTCAGCAGCTGTCCTTGTGGCTGGCCTCAGACGATCTCAGGCTAAGTTCACACTGCAGGCCTTGATGCTCAATTCCGATTTTTTTTGTGAAATCCGATTTTTTATTTATTTTTTTGTTCATATTTCCAAAGATATGCGGCTTGTATGTGATCTCCTGTGTGAACTGCAGTCATACAACACAAGTGTCCCCCATGCGCAGTAGACGACGCAATGACGTCACAGGCCAGCGTGCTCTGTGTTTACGGAAGTAAACATGGATGGTGGTGCCGACGTGCATCTAGCGGTCTTTTCCAACCATAAAAACTCAATATTTTTAATATGGTTGAACATAAATACTGCTCTCCGCATCATCATCTGCCATGGTTGTAGTTTTTCTTGCCTCTTCTGCGTAGCAAGACACAGAATAACCAAAACCTTTGTCGGATATTAATCTTAATTAATTTTTCAGGTCAGATGAATCGGTCCTGGCCGTTCAGACACAGGTTGCATTTTAAAAGATCAGATTCGTATCAAATTAAGGACCACATAGCCAAGTGGCCTGGGTCGGATTGCAAAAAATCAGATCTGTGTTGTTCAGACTGCCATGAAACGAGCAGATCCAGGTCACATATGGGCAAAAAAATCAGATTTGGGTCACTTCATGCTGCAATGTGAACATAGCCTTAAAGGTGAAAATGCAGGATGTAGGGTTTCTGGGCTGTTGTGGTTATATGTGGTCTGCGGCTTTGAGGCTGATTGGGTGTACTGCCAAATTCTCAGAAACAACTTTGGAGGCGGCTTTTGGCAGAAAAGGGAATATTCAACAAATGAGCAACAGCTCTGGTTGACCTTCCTGATGTCAGGCTGCCAATTGTTACGCTCCCTCAAATCTTGTGACATCTGTGCCATTGTACTTTGTGATAAAACAGCTCCTTTCAGAGTGGCCTTTTATTGTGGGCAGTCTAAGGCCCACCTGAGCACTAATCATGGTGTCTAATGAGTATCTTGATATGGCACACCTGTGAGGTGGGATGGATTATCTCAGCAAAGGAGACGTGCTCACTATCACAGATTTAGACTGGTTTGTGAACAATATTTTAGGGAAATGGTTATATTGTGTATGTGGAAAAAGTTTTAGGTCTTTGAGTTCATCTAATAAAAAATAGGAGCAAAGCCAAAAGTGTTGCGTTTATATTTTTGTTGAGTTTACTTCAAATTAGTTCCAGGACTGAATTTTAGATGCTTGGAAGCTGAAACTAATTCTCCCTCTCTGTTCAGTGGTGATTTCTCTTTTAACAAAGATGGTCTCCTTCACCCCTCTTTCAAACCATCTTTTTTCTTTGTCCAAAATCAAAGGAATGTTTTTTTTTTATTGTCAACTTTCCCAGAGTGTATTTATTTGAGTATCTGTATATATTTCAGCTTGTAAGTGCAATTTTAATGTTATGTGAATTTTAGCAACATAAGGGGTTGAAAGGAGGGGGTAAATAATGCATTGAAGAATGGTTTACACACACAAAACATTTCAAGAATGAAAATGTTTACCCTAAAAAAAACAAAGAAATGCAGTGTATTCTTCTTTGGAACTTTTTTCCAGAAGGATAGACGACTATTTAACTATAAATACAAAGTTATGTTAGTTAATGCTTTTTATTAGCATCAGTCTGATATTCAGAAAACATCATATGAAAGAATTGTACTAAGGTAATCAAACATGCATATGCAAACTTGACTACATTGTAAAAAAAAAAAAAAAGGACACATCGACTTTTGTGCTTAGATCTAAGAAGATCTGGCATCATCTGATGGTTTATTTTCAATGCATCTGGTGAAAGAACAGGAGCAGAAGATATGCTCATTCAGGCCTACCCTGGATAGGGCTTCATCGGTAACTGTATCATAGTAGCTGCATTGTTACATAATCACTCATAGAAAAGCGCTAGTGGTTCCATCTATTAAATAACTGATCCTCTTTGCTCAGGCTGGTTTGAGGAAGTAATGCTGCAGGTTATTGACCCACCACCCTTTGAGTTCAGTCTACACCCAGTGGCACATTTTCCTTGAATGGTTTTCTCCAGCAGCATGAGAGTTGCATCTTCGTGACCTTATTAGAGGCAAAGAGGAGGAACAGTTTGTGTTTGTTTTGTGACCATATGGCCCCATTAGTAGGGTAACGACCCCACACTCCCTCCAGGACACACACTCATTTCTGAGTTTGTCTCTACGCATTTGTAAATCTGGCCTGTGTGTGTGTGTGTGAGTGTGTGTATCCCTCCAGGACTCTTAACACTGCCCCAAGTGGCCACTTATGCTGGCAAAGGTTCTCCATGCACCATTTGGCCTCAGACCATTGGTTGGATTGTGTGGATCTAACTTTCTCACACTAAAAAGCAGCACAAGGCTTCGCTGTTGTTTTTTTTTTGTCATACTTGTACGCTTACACAAAGGACACATTTGCAAAATCTGACAAAGGTCAAAGAAGCTGGTGTGAAAGCAAAACAAATCTCAAAGCTCCCCCAGTTTAACAGCTACAGTAGGAGAGTAGAATAAGTTGTTTTCTATTGAAGGACAAACATGGTAAATAATGATGTAAGTTTTTTTTGGTAACACATTGGAAAAAGATTAAGTAAATTTCAGTAAATCAAAAGGACTTACACTACTGTTTAGGGAAAAAAAACTACTCAAAGTTCAGATATATTATATTTTACATACAGAAACAAGTTGCCTTAATATAGATATCCTTCACTGTACTCCACTCAAAATGACACAAAGACTTGAGGTAAAAAATTGGGATTTTTTTTTTTTTTTTTAATATTAGAGTATTATGTTTGGTCTCTATGTTAGGCTGGGTGCTTGTCTCTAACTTTTTCTTCTCATGGTGTGTTCGGCAGGATGAGCTTTAAGCTGATTCCACTTTGCTTCAATCAGGAGGCAGTATTTAGAGGAGCGGATTTCCTTGGACGGACACTAGTCGGTTAACTTCCACACCGTGGTAACTTACCTGCTAGCCTCTATCAACCTGAAATCTTTGTGTCCTTACCTTCCTTGTCTTCCTCTTTTCCAGTCGCGCTGGTTCTGAGTCCGTCTCCCTCCCCGCCTCTTGGATACATTAAAGTAGCTCACCTGCCTGTCAAGCCACCCAAAAAAGAGAAGTGAGTCACTGACTCCAGGTTGGATTCCCACTCAACCTGAACGACTCAGTCTACCTCTCTCGGACCTATCACCGCCTGAGAAAACTGTGAGAGCAGAACAACCTTTCTTCACTCCAAAGATTCTTCCTGAAGCCAAATTACTCACTGAGTCTCTTTCCCTAGAACAATCCAGTCAAGGCCTCCCTGGTGCACCCATTTCTAGGATTACCAAACTCTGTGATTCCTCTGAAAACAAAACTCTAAAAAGACTTACCTTTGTCTGACTGTGCTTGTGCCTGCTCTAGAGTCGATCCCAGGATCATGTCAATTATGCTGTTGTAACATGCACCTTTTTCTCGTGTCGATCAAAGTATGTCACACATTACTGTTCTTCTGGGTCCAGAAGAGACAGTAGTCACTTGTCTTTCACAGCTCCGTCAGTGTAGATGAAGAGTTGCAGCTACTTAGGTGAACTGAGATGGCTCTAATGTGCTGCTGGTGTGAAAACTTACCTGTTATCATGGATACTAAAGCAAAACTACTCTACACATAGCACATTTTCCACCATGCCTCAATGAATCACAGTCAGAATTCATTTTATTGCCATTGTGCAAGGAAAGCACAAAAAAAATAAAAAAATAACTACTCCCAAGGGCAGTGTAAATAAAAAAAAGCAATAACGAATGAGTTTAAAACACACAACAAATAAATTACTCTCATTCTTTATTGATTCTAGCCCAAAAATCAGTAACTAATAATAGAATAGAATAGAAAGGAATAGAATATATACGTTACAACAGTGAGGAGGTAGGGGTTCATAGGTAGGGGTTCAGTGGCATCTCAGCTTGCCTGATGTTAGTGGTTGGAGGGCCCAGAGTCACCTATTGCATGACAGAATCTCTTTTCTCTGTCTGCCACAGGGCAGCTGTGGCTACAACTCAGATAACGACTATCAGAGTGTGAATGTGTGAATGCATGGGTGAAAACCTAAATGAACTGTGAATGAGTACAGACCAATTACCCTTACTCCTAAATAGACATTAAACACTTGACTACAATTTCCACTTGTCTATAGGTGAGTTCCTCTTGAAACATCTTCTGCGGTCTGATTAAATCAAAATTAAAGTGTTTGGCTTTAAAGGCATTTTTAATAATTAGAGGAAAAGGAGAGCAGCTTGGTACCCTATAGTCAAATGTATGGTACAGGGAAAATTTGTAACTGGATGTGTAATTGGTTACCTGAAGGAGGGACCAGAGCCATTCATAAAATTAAAATAGAATCTTTTGTAAATCAATTTTAGCTGTTTTTACTCACATTTCTTTTTTCCTTTAAAAGAAAATAGTTTTAATGGTTTATTATGAATTTATTGATAACTTTAAACAGATATCATAGTTAATTAATTTATCATTCCAATTAAGAGTGAGCAATAACATAAATGTTGGTCAAATAATTATTACTGAAGATTTGCTCATTTATCCGGTGTTATTACCTTTCTTACCCGTGACAATGTACCTCAATGTACCTCGGCTGTGAAAACCCAGTTTGTCTCCATAATCAATCTGAACACTACAAACTACTAAAATAAACACAGGACACACAAACAAACTACTAAAATTAAGGAAAACTAATGAGTCCTTGATGTATAGTGTTTGATAATATTCAGTTGAATATCTCAGCTTTAAAAATTTCCTGAAAAATTTTCATTGGATCAGCAACACAGGTGATAATATTAGCATTTAAATATGTAGTAGTATTTGGTCACATTGGAATCAATTAAGTTTTACAAGATATTGAGTCAAGCCAGAAGCAATTTATCTCACAGGCAAAACTACACATCGAAGAGTAAATTGAATGGATCCTTTAGAGTTTTGTTGCCATGGCTGTGGGAGGAATCTGAGGTCTGCAATCTATGTGGCACTGTCAGCGGAGATCACCCCAGCCATCCTAGGGTGTGGTGTAAGTGGGATAGGCAATAGTTAGAATGTATTTGTTATCCAATTCCACAGCAGTGGCAACCTTTGTTTTTATAAGGATCCTCTTGAAGGTTGATTTAATGCAGCTCTCCAGAAAGCAGTTATCAAGGTTTGTGGAGGCAAAGAACTAAAGCAATAAACCAGGAATACAGGAACAGTATTCAAATCAATAACAGACAGTAACCTGTTGGTAAAGTGGTGACTAATTTGGACCAGACCATGGGCAAATGGAAAGCAAACTTAAAACACATTCAGTTCTGTAACTGAAAATAGGTCAGATCAGGTCAAATCAAGTAAAAGCACAAAAAGGATCAAATGAAAATATATGTCCTTCTCTTTAGTTAATAGAAGCTCACCTAGGACTATCTCATCAAGTTATAACTAAATTTTTTTTTTTTTGGGTTTCTTGTTTAAATTTCCAAAAAAAATAAAATTAAAAACAACCCAATGGACTTTGTTTCCATGTTTGAAGACGATTCGCTTCCACTCCAGGAAGTTTTTTCAATTCAGAATATCAGGAATAGTTGGGTTTGAGGTTTTACAGAGGCAAGGCCAACAATTACCTTTAATGACCCCTCTTTCAGACACTTCGACTGGTATGGGGTATTGCAGGCTAACAAAAAAGCCAAACGATCCCCATTCCAAAGAGGTGGACCCCATCGTCCGTTTCAATTTGCATGTTTTCAAAATAAAAACAAGGATTTGATGGGCTATAATACCTTGAACTCAACGCTATAGCTGAATAGAATAGAAAAAGCTTCCTCGATGGGAAGCAAAACATCTTCGAACTTGGAAACAAAGTCCAGTGAATAGTTTTTAATTTTCTTTTTTCGGAATGGCTATGACCTGGATGACTGAGAATCTTCACCAGCATCATGATTAGAGGGAATTCAACAGAACAAGAGAAAGGTAGAGCTGTGATTTAACACATCTCTTTTAGAGAAAAGGCTTCTGTTGTCACTCTTGTGTTTAGAATTCAAAGGTTCATTCTGCATGTAATGCATTTGTTTGTTTCATTCAGTTCTATCAAATTGTTTTCTGAGTAAACTGAACATTTAATGTGAATTTTCCCTTCATTGCTTCCGAGGTAAATAGTTGACCAGCTGGTCTGCATTTTTGATGTTGATATTCTCTTTTATATCCTCTCTGTCTCCCTTTCCTTCAAACACCTCTGGGTACCAATTAGGATTTAAAGCTGCTGGAGTATGTGTACCGAAGTGTGTGTTTTTTATGTATGTGTCTTGTGTCTCTGATAACCACCAGCCTAGACAACATGTTATAGACTACCTGTCAGCAGGCACTTCGCTGCTTACCATCTGCTCAAGCTGGAAAACTCTTGAATTTCCTAGACTCCTAAGAAATGTTTGATGGTGACAAAAATATGTTATAATTACTATATTGAACCAGTTGGGTAACATGTACATACTGTATGTGTAAATGTTTGCATAGTTTTGACCAAATACTTGCATAATAATTTCTTGCTGTGTTCGTGCCCCTCGATTACTAAACAAATGTACTTTAAACCATATCTTATAATATTATAATATTGTATCTTTTTCATCACTTTCTGTAGTACATGTTTGTCGATTCATTTTTCTTGCTTCTACCATTTGTCCAACAGGATTATAGGGGGCTGGTGCCTTTCTAGAGCACGCTATGGGAATACCCTAAACAAGT
>NW_015150483.1:35732-45432 GCF_000732505.1 Cyprinodon variegatus
CAACTCACTGCAACTCCCAAAGATAGAGAAGAAAGAAATGAAATGCAGGAAAGGCTGTTAGATTTTCCTGAGGTTTCTTTGCACTAAAAAAATAACAAAATCTCAGATTTACATTCATTATTATGCAAACATTTAACTTTTATTAGTACTTCAATGGACTGGCGACCTGTCCAGGGTGTACCCTGCCTCTCGCCCGTAGAGAGCTGGAGAAAGGCACCAGTACTGCTCGCGACCCCGCTTGGTATAAGCATAACAGAAAATGGATGGATGGATAGTACTTCAAATACTAAAAAGAAATAACTTCAATGAAACTTTGATGAATTTGAAACTCTATTTTAAATATTGCATAATTTTTGGGAAAACAAACATGTTTCTTATCAATAAATGCAAAACAAAGTTGATGGAAGCACACAAATCTATTCTTTATTCTATACGTGTCTCAAATTGAAACCTTTTAGACATTCTAGTACTTCATAGTATTCCATTTTTCTTTCTATTTCCATTGCTCAAATTTCTCACTATTGCTCCTTCGATATCGGACGGAAGCAGCATGAGGATAAGGTAAAATATTCCCCTCACACTTTGCAGTGAAGGCCTGCTGTTTCTCCCACAGAGTACCGCTGTGAACACAGCTCTGGTAGAAATTTTCTGAGCTACTAAAAATTTAAAGACAGCATTTTCTCGCAATGAAGTTTATTTCACATGCTTTTCTATCTTTCGCCTATAGTCCACATTGAGGAATACGATAAAACCTGTCAGCTTTAAGAGCTCCTGACATCCACCACCCACAGGCCTGTATCAGCATCCAAACACTTTCTCTTTCCAAGGGCACTTTCTTCAACGCTTTAGTTTAGCTCTCCAGGCGGAAGCACACTGAGCTGAGGCCACTTTGTGCTCTGTGTGCGCACGTTTCCACCATGCATTATGTACGCATTTCTCTGGATAATATGCAGAAGGAATGCCCCCTGCCTGCCCTTGTTATTGGAAACCATCCCAGGATGAATAATGGCAGACATCAGGGTGCCAAATGTCCCATGCAGGACACCATACGATTTTATTTTTTTTTTGTAACAGGGGAAGAACATCTGTTTGACTGCTGAATACACTGCTGATTCATCAGTCTCACAAAGAGATCTTGTCCTTAAATCCCAGTCAGCTGTTTGAAAAATCGATGGAGGGGTGCATTTGATTTAATGTAAATTATTCCCCCTTAAATCCAGGCATACACTGTGCGATATTTTCAATCACTGCATGCAGCTACAGTTCAAACTGTAGGATGAAATTGCAGGGTTTAAACATTCACAGCTCCCAATGTATGTTCTCACACTGTATGGCCTGACTCTCTGATGCTATCAAACTGCTCACACTGCACATCTAAAAAAAAACACACGTCAGACTCAGCTCTGAGAGATGGCGCTGGTCGGATTTGTCAATCTGGAAGAAGAAGAAGAAGAACTCCCTTGTTTGCACGTTCGCAGTGCTCTAGGCTCTGGTAAGTCGGCTCATAGATGCTCATAGCTCTGCTTCAACAGCAAGATTTTACCACAAACACCTCAGGATGGCTGACTGAATTTGAAACATGTTGGATTTTCTACTGACCTTATAATTCCTGATCGGGAGGTGTTCGTGAGAGGTTCACAACGCAGGACGCACGATGAGGCTGAAACTCAGCCCGATCGCAAAAATTCTCACACGACTGAAGAATTGGCCCGAAAAGGGCAAAAAATCTTACAGTGTACTCTGATGCCCAATTCAGTCGTCAATGATTAGAACTAAAAGTTTGACTTTAATGAAAGGGAGTAATCACCTTCCTCTCTCAGAGATCTTTGTGAAACAATCATTTTAACCATGACTTGACCCCTCGACTTTTGAAGGACAACCGCCCAGATGTGAAACCTCTTAAAGGGGAAGTAAAATACATACATACATTTCACTTTAGTTCAAGAATGGATCCAAATGTATTATTCCTCCCAAAAGTTATAATACCCAACCAACCACAAATCCCCCTTAATATGTATTTTTAAGGGTATTTCTTTGATAGATGAACACAAACAAATTCATAGGTCCACAGCTCAGCTGGACAAAAATCTTGATAACAAAGCTTAGGATTGCACACTCTTAATGTTGGATATTTGTAAGAGAACCGAAAGGGGAAAAGTCCTGCTTAAAGTTTAATGCGACACAATGCAATTTATAATCTGTTCTGGCCATTTGGCCTGGTGTTCAGTTCATTTGAGACATTGGCCTGGAGGGGGGCATCAGATGGGCTTCTGTAGGCAGTGAACTTGCATGGCCCCTTTATAGATGATCCACTTGGTATTGTCTTTCAATGCTGATCATTGTCTCTCTCCTAGACATAGCCCCTGGCTATGCTTTTCTTTTTGACTGTCTGCTATGTCTGCTCAAGCCTCTAGTTGGCTGTGTCAAAAGACAAACCCTGCGACTGGTGAAAGGGGTGTTTTTCTTCCCATTGGCACTGCATGCATCTGAGATATGAGTGATTGATGCAAAGTCAGTGATACAGTGCAAGTGATTGTCCACTGTGGCTACATGCTCGTACAGTGGGAGAGAATGCTGCAAATCAAGGGCTCTGTGAAATGTCCTCTGTTTCCTAAGGAATAATGTTTTTAATCAATCTGTGTTGTGAATTGTCACTAAGCAATAAAGTGAATTGACTTTTTGGATTTGAATGAACATGTAGAAGAAGTTGCTCTAGATGGACCCTGAATTTTCTAGCACACAGTCAAAATATGAGCAAAATTAAAACTACATGCTTTCTCCTAATGAATCTAGTGGTTGCAAAATAATGCAATAAGCTCAAGTTAATTCGCAAAAGGATTATAAAAAAAATATGTTTGTTATCTTTTTCTCTTTTGATAACCATGTATAATTTTACTTCCAATTTGCAATTGTGCACAACTTTGTGTTGGTCTGCAGGCAAAGTCCAAAGTCCATTTTGTGGTAATACTTTTGCAAGTAAAGATGTACAGTACAAGGTGAATATGACCCATAGGAATATATAGAGGGAATGCAGGTGTTTTAATGGCCTCACTTTAGTAATGGCAGGAGGCTTTTTCATTCTGTTTATCCAAGCCTCTGACAGGTCAGGTCACATATGTTGAGTAGGGGGCATAAGCTGAGTGTACATTCTGCATGTTAAGGAGTCTTGGGCTCGGCATCTCCTTAGAGGGAGTATTTTTGCAAGTCTCAGCTTGAATGACGGTGTTTAATACAAGTCAAAAGTGGGAGAGGATTTCATTTGTATTCTTGAATAAATCTGCAGGGAAAAGATTGTGGAGGGAGAAACTGACATATGAATGGAGAAGAGAAAATGTATGCCTCGTGGAAGTAGACTTGAGAGAAAAAAAGGTGTAAAGCTAAGAAGAGATGGATGAATCGCAGGGATATGATGATGCAAATAAGCATAAATCATATGGAGCAAGGACCCTGGTTTCAAAGAAACAATCTCTTTCATCTGACAGATAATAAAACTACTGCTCTCAGCATAGCTTTCGTCTTACCCAGGAAACTTTTTCATTTCTTCATTGTGTCTCATCAGAGTTCACTTAAGTACAACACGGTGGAGTTATTTTTTAAAGCTCCATAACAATATAACAGACGGCTGAGTAGATCTTTAACATTATCAAACTGACAAGTAAACTTAAATGTAGTAAAAAAAAGCAAACATTTAATGCTAAACAACATAATGTCTCATTCTCTTTAGAGTCAACCCAATTACTGCTGCTTTCTTACATTAGAACCTGCTTAAAATAAACCGTTAGCAGCAAACTCCAAGAATAATTAATCTCGATAGGGTAAAATGGAAAAAAAAAAAGATTAAATGCATAATTTAATTTAATACATCACCTTATAGACTACTAAAGCAATAACTGCAACCTAAAACCTTACAAAAGTTTAACCATGCAAACAAAAGGTAAACTATATCAAAACAGCCACAATCATTTTAAGCCTTTAAAAGGTCTCTCAATTTGGGTCAGTAAGCTAAACTGGAAACTCATTACGCTGAGACTCTCCACAAGAAAGTCTTTTGTAGCGTAGGGGGCACTCCTAAAGACCTTCTATAACTCTGTTGTGGCATCAGCCATCTTCTATGGAGCTGTCTGTTGGAGTGGTGGCTTATCTGTCACTGAGAGATAGTGGCTGGATAAGCTGAGCTCTGTGATTGGATGCCCTCTGGACTCAGTGCAGGAGGTGGGAAACAAAAGGATCCTAACCAAGGGCCTTATCGCACCTTGCCGATTTAGCCAGCGTATGCCTAAAGTCCCAGAATCTTCTAAAACGCAGGCATACGCTGAACTTTTTATGTATTTTTTTTATTTTTTGCCTATATATAGAGTAATCATAATGAGTCCAGAGCGTATGTCTGACAACAGCCTATCTTATGCATAACGCAAGGCAGCGTATTGCCCATGATATGATGCACAAGCCGGTGTCCTGAGGGGTGCAGTGATGCGCCCGGCCTGCATAAAAAATTTTTTTGATCATGGTAGTAACCAAGCAGCTGTTTAACGGCCAGCAAAAAAAAGGAATAAATAAAAAGAAAGTAAGTAGGTTTGCAGTCGCAGCAGATTCGACATCATGTCTGCTAGGAAGTTTTTTGTCATGGCCGTAGGTGTGAATGCAGGAATGATCCGTCACACCCACCCTTTCGCTCATCCTATGATGGGTACACAGTCTGGAGGAGTATTGATGGCTTCCTCTTGTGAAGCCCCTTTCATACCAAAACGCTGCGAATACGCCATTATACAGCAGCTTTAAGTTATAAACACATTCAGTGATCGTCTGGAACATGTCAAGTACGTCGATATGTGAAGGAGATAAGTTCTTGATAAGATAAGCTAGACACCAAAACTTATGAGTAACTTACACTTAACGTATGTCAACGATCCGATAACTTACCTGTAACTAATGCCCCACGTATGGCAAACATTAGCCTCGTGAGACATCCTGATCTCGCGAGCTTTCAAGATTTCACTCACTAATCAGTCTGGAGACTCTCCGTTGAAGAAAATGCTTCGTTGATCTGATTGGTTTATTTGGCCCGTCTATCACCAACATAGGCCAATCAGCTAACCAGTATTTTCGGCCCTTCCCAAAATTACTTCAACGGAAGGTTTCCAGATGGATATGTTGAGCAAATATAGTAAAAACATTGTACAGTAAAATACTTTATTTATGTTATTTTCTTATCTGTTAATTTTATACAGTTTTTCTAAGGTCCACATTTTGTGACCACCTCTGCTATAACATCTTGCTGCTGTAACACCATAATTACCCCATTGTGGGAGAATAAGGGGATTTTCTATTCTATTCTAAACAATCATTGGGAAGAATGCTGACTTGATAGATGTGCAAAAGACAGTAATTGACTTTACAACAAGGGTTGTTCACAGATTACTGTATATAACCAGAAAATTGAGTGGAAGAAATATTTGTGATTGGAAAAGGTAACACCTTTAGATACATATATCTGAGTTTGTTATCTACAGTAAGTAAGGAAAGAGATCTGTACAAAGGTCAAAAGAACAAATATTCTTGAAGTGGTTTTTTTACGGGTTAATGACATGCCTGAAGCTAAAAGGGAAACATCTTGTTTCTATATAGATAAACTAGGCTGTTTTGGTCTAAAGGAAGCGCAGGCTACTTTTAAAGGAACCTTGAGATAATATACATTTTTTTTTAAAACACCCAATATGTGCAGGAAATCTTACAGCATTGCTTTAATATGATTCTGGACTATGTTCACACCAGTCACAATATGTTGCCTTTCAAGATCTGTTATTGCAGCCTGTCAAGCATGTAGGCCCCTAAAACACAAACACGCACATAATTTCTGGTCTCAGGCATCTGCAACCCCTCTGCCAAAAATATTTGTCCCAACCTCCTTTGAGTGTAGACAAGAGGGGCAATTAATGCTTTGTCTCTCCATCTAATGGCATCTTGGTTTCCTGTCCATATTGGTTGTTTAGTAGTAATCCCACAGGAAACCACATAACAAATGCTACTGTCTGATCTGATATAATCATTTATTGGATGTCTTTGGATGAAGTACAAGGAGAACAGAGAGGTGCAAAAATCTCAGTTTCTACTTCCCAGTTTTTTTCCTCACTTTTTTCCTGCATTTTAATTGAAGCAAGGTTAGACAGTTAATCAATTTCCTCAGCACCTATGGCTTGAATTTATTCACTCTCCTCTGTGAATGTTTCATCAATATAAGCTATGTCATGTTCAAGGAAGAAAGGGGCTGGAGAGGAGCAACAAATTTGTACCTTTGAACAAACCCCATGAATGCCGGAATTCTATTTTAGCTATTTTTTTTTTTCCTTTGCTGCTTAAAAAAATAGTATTTAAGGGGATTCTCTAACAGCTTAACTTCACCTCCTTTGAATCACAAAGCAAAGGCTTTTTCACAAAAAAAAACCTTCCCTGTTACCTACATGTGTTAGGATAATGGTAGGAATTTTTTCCTTTATCTGAGCTGCCGACGCATCCCAGCACACACAGCAACCATTTCATGGCTCTGACTGCATTTTTCCTTTATGGCCTTAAATCTTAAAGAGGTCTTTCTCCAAAATTACTGCATGTTGAGGTGCATCACAAAGGCAGAATACGAGCTCTCAGGCGTTTAAAGGGACAGGTGTTTATATGCTCTGTGTGTGTGCATGGTTTTTTCAAGGATGTCTATATGGCCTGTTATTTGGTATTTGTGTGTCCTGTGCACTCTGTTGAAGTCCTGACAGAGGTAATCACTCAGTGAGATGGGAGGACGAGGCGGCTTTAAATGCCGACACTGTTTTAGGCTTCACTGCATAACCAAATAACGCTCTGTGTGTCGTAGAGGCTAATAAGGCGTATTCCTTTTCCTAGGAGCTCAAGGGGAAAATAGCCTCTGTGCCTACAAAAAACTTCAATGGAATCGACTTTTCAAAGCTGAGGAATAAAACAATTTTAATGGTTTTTCTTTCTATCCCTGCTATCAGAAGTTTTAGTGACACATTTCACTGTCACTGCAATGTCTTCATTGGTTCCAGCAGCTGCTCTGTGTGCTAATAATCCCACTTGTGTGCTGTAATGGATTTAACAAAACCTTTGGCTTCATCGCAGATATCCCCCTTTCTCTTTATAAACCCAGAGATTATTACTGAAAATAAATTTTTCTCTCCCATGATGTTCCGTCTAGTTAGCTCTCTTAGCAACACAACCCCTTATAGAAGTTACAGGTCTTATTTTTGGTTTTAGCTCAACAATGTTCGATCCTTGGTTCAAGGTGACAATGGAGGTCTGAGGTTTAGAGAATAACTTTATCACTTTGTCTTATTTTATTTATCTCTATTTAGCTACAATGAAAATAACCAGGAATCTCACATGTAAGTTCATATGCAAACTAAAAGAATTTCATTTTGATGGTGTCATGATCTGGCCTGTTTGCTCAGATAATCTTCTGTCAGATGATGGGGGTCACTTACCTGTGTTTCTCCCACTACAGAGTGTCTGTGCCCCGCTCCCCATCCTGCAGTGTCTGCAAGCCACAGCTCCGCTTTTGTTTTGTTTATTTAATAAACATTTTGAACTTTCCTACTGACTGTTTCACCTTGAATACTGGGTCTGTCTGTCCTCGTTTCATGACAGAATGATCTGGCCAAAAAAGGACCCATCGGGGGACAGTCAGTAGGATAAGGGTTGGTTTTTCTTTTCTGGTTTGTTTTTTCAGCCCTGTTCTGACATGCGGGAGGTTCTGTTTATTAGTCTGTGTTTTGGGTCTGTCTCCCGATGTCAGAAGCCCATGTACATGTTCTTGTATAACAAGAATTACAGGTAGTGATGGTGGAAGACACAGACAGAGGCTCAGAGCTCCTCTCATCATCAGTGAATGGTGCATGATGGAGAACTTTTTAGATACACACAACATATTGTAAGCCCTACAACCTGACTTCTACCTATCCCAGGAGGCAGTCAAAGGAGACAGCAAAATGAGAGGAAGCAAGAGAGGGGATGCTGTGCTTCGACCTTGATAGCCTGAAGCCACAACTACCACAACACAGCAATTTTCTCTAAAATATCAGGTTTCTGACGAACATCATTGATGAAGTGAAACTTCAGTTGGCTCCAAATAGACATATACATCTATTACCATTAGATTCAGACAATTGTGCCCAAAGCCATTGAATAGTCTCTGTCTGAAATGAGGCATCAGACAGACCCAAGTGAACAACATCCAGGGGATTGAAGATTTCAGCAGCAGATGTGACAAGGGGTCCAAAACATCATTAACTTCAGATCAAGCTAAATCTGATGCTTTACTGATAGAGGAGATCAACCACTTCTTTGCCCATTTTTAGGGCAAATCACCAGCAGGTGTCCTGCCACAACCAGACCATCACCGTACAAGTGCTGAACCCCCAAGAAGCTGCTGGACATGATATTATGATAGGGACTGGCTGAGGGACTTTTCAGACCACTTTGTTGGAATTTCAACCATGTCTGTTGTCAGTCCCTCACCCAGTGCTCCAAAACCAAGCTTAAATTCATTTCTCTGCTAGGAAAGGAAAAACATTTTTTTTTTTTTTTATTTACAGTGTCCTGTTTGGCGATGTGGCAATAAGAATAATTGTCTTGATGCCAAAAAGAGCCCAACAGATTTTACTTTCACAAGTGGAGCAGTACAGCAATCGCCATAGTGTTCCGCTTGATTTATGCATATAAATTGCTTTATTATAACTATGCAGGGAGTTTTACAGATTATATGGACATTGCAATGTAGGTAGAACAGGAAAGGAAAAACAGAAAAAAAGGAGAAAACATGAAAGAAAGAGGAGATAAAAAGGAGATAACAATGAAACATTTTCTTTCTGCTTCATCACCTGCAAAGAGATGTAAAAAGAACAGCCCAACCAACGGACATAGTACAAGACATACACTAAAGTAACACCTAGATACTATCGCTGAAGTATAAGTAGTATTATTTAATCTGACATGTATTCTGTGTTACCTGAAGATAAGAATATGGGCTTTCTGTACGGAAGTGAATCTCTAAGTACCTGGAATCAAGCACCTGTAGTAGTTAATGAAAGTGCACTCGTGCATGTAAAGTATATCCAAAGAAAAAATCCTCTACACAAGAAGAAAAAGACGAAGAAGGAGGGAATCAAGCAAATCAAAATGGCGGCGCTCGTCACATTCAGAAAGTTATGCTTGATTATTATTGTTGTACTTCGGTGTTATTATTTAAAAGGCCATTATTTAAAATGTTGCGTGGAGAAGATTTCGAATGTTGTTTATAGGTGAGGAAGAAGTTGTTCTTCTTCTTCTGTTTCTGGAGGGGCATTACCGCCAACTACTGGAATGGATTGTGAATCGCGAAGTGCAGCCAGACGGAGATGATGCCTTCTGCTCATGCACTCTTGTTATCAGAGAACCGATCCAGGGAAAAACCGAGCCAGGGAAAAACCGAGCCGAGCCCACCTCTGGAACTGGTCTGCAGTTAGCTTGGTTCGGTTTTGTCTAGCTCGGTTCAGTTCAGTTTGCTTTCCATTTACGCACGATAGGCACAGTTTTTCAAGGGTAGTGTAAATGGGGTATATAAGTGGATTCCTCACGTTTATCACATTCTTTTTCATCCAAGGAGGGAAAATCCTTCATCTAATCAGCCTGTATTCATTAAGGTGAGGTCATCAGACTG
>NW_015150483.1:48892-50448 GCF_000732505.1 Cyprinodon variegatus
TGGAAGAGTTTCACAGAGAAAACATGAACTGGTTCGAGTGAGTTAATTCTGAATATACCTTGAAGAGGTTCTGACAGATCCTTTGTGAGGGAGGGAACCGGTTGGGTCCAGAGACTGTAGGTTCAGCAGAGTGCTCAGCAGCAGCAGTGTCCAGCTTCTGGCTTGTGAGTTTCAGACCTTGGCTTGAGTTTCCAGCTCTCCCTTGAGAGCAGTAGGAGAAGTCCAGACTGGCTTTTTTGGCTTTCTTGGGCAGGCAGGCAGGTTTACAGGCAAAGCTCATCCAGAGCTTCAGACTTCAGTCGGGATTTCTGTGAGCAAGAAGACAGAGGCAGGTTAGAATCAAGTTTCTCTCTAGAGGCAACTAAGATTCTTAAGATAAACAGAGGTTCAGGTTCGCTAACCAAACTTGGTCAACACTGCGACGTCGAAGGAAGGTCTGACTGCTGCTTATGAAGGAGGTCTCCTGATGGGCTGATGAACCTCAGGTGTGCTGAGGGCTCCAGCCCAGGAGACCCACAGCGCACTCTGCTGGAGAAAAGGTGGTAGATCTCCAGATCCCAACACTAACAAAACCCAACCATAGGATACAATGCAAACCAAACGGTGTTCTGAGGAGGTAAGCGGGAGAAGCCTCCTGTCTGCTGCTTGCATGACAGCTTTTAAAGCAGACAAGCACCAATTAAGGCAAAACAGATCACCTGCAGAGGGCCTGCATCCAGAACCCTGCAAGGAAAAGTGCAGAAACCCACTGCAGCCGCAACAGATGTAAACCACAACAGCTTTCCTCTGCCTTTTGTCCACTACCACAATGTCTGGTTGGTTTGCCATTACCATTCGGTCCATCTGTATCTGGAAGTCCCTCAGGATCTTGGCTTGATCATTCTCTACCACTTTTGGAGGGGTTTACCACTTTGACCTTGGGGTTTCCAGCCCATACTCTGCACGGATGTTCCTGTATACTTTTCCAGCCACTTAGACTTAGACAGATTTATTTTGTCATTTTGTATACATGAGTGTATACAAAACTAAATTTCGTTTAAAAAGGCTAGACAATTTCATTTTTGAAAGTGCAGCCTTGAAAACAGTAATAAATACATATATAAGAAATATGTACCATGCACTTGGTTATGGTGCTCCATAACCTTTCCCTGCCAACATCTTACACCCTGCAGTTATGTGCTGGATTGTCTCACGGGCCTCTTTGCACAGTCTGCACCTGGGGTCTTGTCTGGTGTGGTAGATCTGGGCCTCTACTGCTCTGGTGCTTAGGGCCTGCTCCTGTGCAGTCATGATGAGTGCCTCTGTGCTGTCCTTCAGTTCGGCTTTGTCTAGCCATTGGTAGGATTTCCTGTTTTCTGTCAGTTCGATTATGTTCCGGTGGTACATCCCGTGTAGGGGCTTATCCTCCCATGACGGAGTCTCTGGCAACTCATCTTCCGTTCCCCATTGTCTGAGACAATATATATATATACACTCACCGGCCACTTTATTAGGTACCCCATGCTAGTAACGGGTTGGACCCCCTTTTGCCTTCAGAACTGCCTCAATTCTTCATG
>NW_015150483.1:52687-54533 GCF_000732505.1 Cyprinodon variegatus
TTTAATCGATTGACAGCACTAATATATATATATCTGCTAAGCCGACACCATCTTGATGATATCACATCTTTCCTGTATGTGTTTTAGTTCTTGAAAGCAGTTTTTCTTCTATTCAATGTTTCTTTCCGCCCCTCTTTTACAAAAAACTGACTTTCAGCCTACTTTTAGAGTCTGTTTCCGTCGTTGTCTCCCTATCCATCCATTGCATTCATTTATCTCTGTATAGCTTTTTTTTCTGATGACTGGCATCCAGAACAATGCCGAACTCAGGCAGGCAAGGTCTGTGGATGTGTGATGGAGTGCTCCACTCTGCAACCTGGCAGCAACGTGAACAAATTGATTTTCTGACAGATTAAAATAGATTAAACCAGCCATAAAAACAAGCAGGAAAGAGCTTAATGGACCATATGTGCACAATAAGCTTTCATATGTATTCTTTTCCCACATCTCCTCAGGCCATCCATCTTATTTAGCTGGACAGGTTGCAGATCATGCTAACGTGACTGTTATGAAGGCTGGAGTGTGTCCTTCATGTGGGTTTAAAAATTGCAAGCACAAGCTGTAACATACTCATATTTGTTAATGAGTACATATTTGCCACATATTATTTTCAGGAAGTTCTCACATCTTGGTTCATAATGTTTATCTAATCACACATTTCAGCATCACTTGTCCTTCCAAGCTAATCCCTCTAGTGTGCAGTACATATGTTGAAGATGAATGTACTATGTTAACTAAATCCTAGATATTTTATTGGTCAATATACCATTCATCATTTTGCTGAGGTATTTAATATAATATTGAAATTATTTGACTATCCAAATATCAAAAAAATGTTTTAACATTTGCTTTATCCTGAGATAATTTTTTCATTTTTTGTTTGTGTGTTCTTTTACAGTTGAGGTTATATCTTAATAAATGTACAACTTAGCATAATTGTGATAATTTATGATAGAATTCTCACAGATGTAGTTCATGCATAATATTCAAAGATGCCTGAAATTACTAAATGTAGGTTTCTAACCATCCAAATCATCATTGAGAGGTCACTGGGTCTTTTGGAAACATGCCTTGAAAACAAATTCCTACACATGAATTCTGGAAACCATGTGACGCATGATTGTAATTGTATTTAGTGCTTTTGTGTGTGTGTGAAATAAATAAAATTAACAACTCACAGGTGTCGCAAGGATGCAGTTACAACAGAAGATATCTGACAAGACTTACCTTACATGTACACTAGCTTGATTCAACATAGGGTTAGGGTTGTATGACTGTGTCAACCCAAGTATAACAATTCACAATATCTTGTTACTGGGGCTGAGGCCTAAGAAGGATTTTCCAAATATTATTTTTGTGCTTTCTCCACATGTACTCCTCTTACATTAATCCATTAGAAACTGCTTCCCAAACATTTTCCAAATTTATTAGCCAAATCTTCTTACGTGCCTCTGTTGAAAGCCACAAATTACTATTACATAAGAGGGAATCACTTCCTTACCCAGAACTGCCAGGGGATGCTGCCAGAACAGACAGAGAAACTAGGTTTTGGGGATATAAGAAATAAAGAAAGTCTTTAATCCCCCCTACTTAGTTCCTACTTGTTTTTTGGGGGGATTTACTCTTTTTTTTTTTTTTTTTTTTTTCCCTTCTTCATTTTACCCAAATTCACAAACTCGTATCAGTTATGTTGAAAAAAATATAAATATATATATTGAAATAAAAGCAAATTGTTGACAATTGTTTATTTGCTTATCAGCCAGTTTATCCCACCTCTAGACAGTGATCAACAGAAAGCTTGCTAGAATAATTTAGATTTTTCATGTTAATTAAGTACATCCAAATA
>NW_015150483.1:54543-82704 GCF_000732505.1 Cyprinodon variegatus
CCCCCCTACTTAGTTCCTACTTGTTTTTTGGGGGGATATTTTTTTTTTTTTTTTTTTTTTTTGCGCCTGTTTTAAGTCCCATCTTTTTTGCTCCTACAAGGAGTCAAGTTAAGGAGAGAAACATATATATTGAAATAAAAGCAAATTGTTGACAATTGTTTATTTGCTTATCAGCCAGTTTATCCCACCTCTAGACAGTGATCAACAGAAAGCTTGCTAGAATAATTTAGATTTTTCATGTTAATTAAGTACATCCAAATAAAGAATATCCAGAAATTGCAACCATTTGCATCAATAAACATCATATAGTTGAAGCACTACATTAGAGTTTGATAGGTCATGTTATATATCTATTAAATAAAATAAATCATTTGAAGATGACAAAATAAGGTTACACACACCAACTGTCCATCCTGGTAATCTTTTAATAGTTGTTTTTGAGCCTAAATAGAACCCCAGCACAATGAGATGGCATAAATAGACATGGCGCCATCTACAGCACCACACAACTATCTGAAAAAGCCAGATGGAGACAACTTGTAATGCCTCCTGATATGAATTAAATAAGAAGATCCATAGCAAATGTAAGACCCTTATATTAGAACCTCAAACAAAATGAAAATCCCTTTACATAACAAACACAAGAAGAGACAAAACATTAACGTAAGAACCAATCAATAAATCAATATATTTTGAATTTTGTTTGTGCTTAAGAATGTAAAGACTGAGAATAGCATTGTTCTGTTTTATCACAGCATTGATAAGAACATGTACACACATCCATCAACTAGTCTTGGAAATACACATTTTTGTAGTTTTTTTCTTTTTTACACTGGATCTTGGACTTCTTGTCATGATCTTGGCACTGATGACTGGCTTAATGGTTCATTCCATTCACCTGTCTAGCTTTGGCCCATTTCTCATTACTGTTCATCTGTGTCACTTGCTCTAGTCTCTATTTAAACTGCCAGTAATTACTGGCAGATTATTCAAGCCTTCAGTGAGACTTCACTAGCGTACCTGTTTGTTGTTCTGGTTGCCTGATTCTGACCAGTTCTGCCTCCAGACCTTTGAGCATGCCTGTTCCTGTTTTAGATTTGTTTGCTTGACCTGTCTTCGGACTCATGGTGGTTTCTGCATTTGGACTGAACCTGGATCTGCCTCTTGACCTCGACTTGGATTTCTCCACGGTACCTCCTCCGATCTCTGATGTTCTGGCCTGGACTCGTGTTAACCTCTGACGCCGGCTTTGGCTTCGTCTTTGGGAAAGTCCTGCCTTCCCTTTTCTGTTAGTTCTAATCGTCAGCCAGTTTAACAGCGTTCTTGGCTTTGGCTCCTGGAAATCTCTGGGAATCGTTCACAGCCTGCTGTTGGTAGCATTCCGGCTGGTTTCTAGCTGGATTTTTCTTGGCACAGGCTGAACTCAAAAACCAGAGATTCTGACTTTTGACGCTATAGCGGCTAAGTTACAGATCCAACATATATCAATAAATGCTTTTGTGAGTCACACCTATCTGTCTGCCTCAAATTCTAATTCAAAAAAGTGTATTTTCAAATACAATGCACACAGAGTTGGTTCATTTCCATAAAATATCTGAAAATTATGCTCTCACTACTATTACAGCTATTAAAAAAGTCAACATTGATTACTTTAACAGTGCTAAACATACTAAACAGTCAATTCATTTCTATGACTTAACCATCACTCTACCCCTAACTCTAAATCAGCCTTTACCAGTACATTCCTAAACCTAAACTTGGTTCACAGATTATCTGTAAAACTCACTTATAAACAGCACTATTTCTCAAGAGGCCCAGACTTTGGGTCCCATTAGGAGCAGTGAGTCCTCCCAATACAGTTTGTGTATTGGGAGTGCAGTTTGTGGAAAAATGGGCCTTAAGGGCTGTGTATGCTCCTGCAGCAGTGTGTTGCATTCAACTCGTCGCAGTTATGACGCAGATATTCTTTATTTATGCCGAATTTTGAAGTGTGTTCTGCTCTAGGTCTATGTTTTTCCAAGCCACAAATCAAGAGGGACAATCACCAACTAGCTAGGATTGTGGGTGTGGTGGGTGGCGTGTTTCTCTTCCGGTTACGTAGGTCATTCAACAACAATGGTGATTGGACCAATGCGCACCTTGACTGAGATGCAGCTGATCAATCTACAAAAAGATTCACGTCTTCGCAGATTCCATCTTCTAGCTGGTCCATCTTCACAAGTCAATTTCCACAAAGGCGGTCATATAAACAAGACAAGCTGGTAAGTTACCAAACATGAAATGGGCATATTTTAGAGCGGATGTAGAATTGACCAATCAGAGGCCTCCTTTCTCTCCTCCATGCAACGCTATCTGCGGCACTGTCTGAGGTGTCTGAGGTGTCTGCGGAAGGGGGGTGGGGGGGCATATCTGTGCGTTAACTGCGACACACATGCTTTACACTGTAGGAAACTTTACAAAAAGCACACACACCCTTCTCCTCTCACAAACACACACACTGCGGCACAGTGTCCCAGAGCGTCCGTGGCTAGGGCTCAGCCTTGTCAGTGTGTGAGTGTTTCACTCTCTCTCTGTGGCAAGAAGCCTATCAAAATCTAACAGCCCTCACTTCCTGCTGTGAGCCTGATCAACTTTTTCCCATCGTTTTGTTTCATTTCCAAAAGATCCGGCAGCTGTTTTCAAGAATTTCTCAACCCTGAGGACACCAACATTCATAAAGACCTTGATGTCTATAGACTCAGATGGATTAAAGGTCAATAGAACATGTGGTCTTTTGTGTGATGATCACACTTTTGGCAGGCACATGTCAAAACAATGTAATAGGATTTAAACCTCCCTTTGAAGTGTTTATTAGTGGAGGTAAAAAGAGGGCCACACCATCTACAGCAAATTAATATATCAGTCATAGGTGTTAAGTCATAATGCTAAAGGTTTGATATAAAAGTAAATTTTGGATCTTTTGTTTTACTTAAAATTAAATTGTACTTTCATTAATTTAGTATGTATCCACAGGATGTCTGTTTACCGAATACCACTGAGCTCAGCTGTTTGCATTAATTTTCAAGGCTCCTCCAGCAGGTCACTCTCCTCCCACCTACTGTAAGCCACTCTCGATAATAAAATCAGCCAGGGCTCCTAAAATGGAAAACACAATTTTGTCCCCGATGATTTTATTAATTTCTCAGTGCAGGAGATTAAACTGATTTAGGTTCATGTACTCTAAAACAGGAGCTCTTTTAGGCTAAGTGGCCCCTGAAGATAGCAACAACATTAGTGGCACAATCTGTTGGGAGAAAATACTCTTAACTTCATCCGGGCTTCACCCTTAAGAGCACAGAAATGAAATAACTCTGCTGTTACCGTATATGGCTCCTAGAACAGGACTGATCCCATCTAGCTTGGTGTGCCCCTAAATAAATTATCACTGTTGGTGGGGAGCCATGAAACGGTCATTTTCCCACCAAGACATCCTCCAGTGACTCTTACAGATTGCTAAGGACATCTGCACAGTCCAAGCCGAAGATTGTACACCTCCCAGCATAGACAATGCAGGGGTTGATCAAACAATCAAATTACATTTTTCTGTGTACACCAGGGTTCTTCAAGTCCAGCCCTTGGTCTGGTTCACTGAACCTTTTAGTTCTGTCTCTACTTTAACACCCATAAATGTTAGAGTAAAAAGTTCATGGAATTTTCAGCACCATGGAGAGTGAAACCTTTTGCGTTTCCAGGGTCCTGCTAAATCATTTTAAGACATTGTGATCAATATCATTGAGCTCTTTGTAGAGAATGGTCCAATGCATTGAAAAGGTCATTCACAAATCTTTTAAGAATAGATGCAGAAATGCTATTACATAAAACAGCAGGACTATTATATGTTGAGGGAATTATTACCAAAGGTCATTTTAGTAACATTCTATTACATTTTGAAGTTGGCATTTATTTTATTATTACTTCATGTGGTGTTTTTAAATTTTAAAGGTGCAGAACAACAGACCTTAAGGACTGGATTGAAAGAACCCTTGTGTCACCATGAACCTGATATAAACAAGGACTTTGGAGGATCAAAAATGGCTATGGCCCATAAAGCTTAGCATACCGTCTCGCTAACCGGCAGTCTACAGACTGACCAACTTCATCTATCTCCACCCCAACCACCAGTTTTAGGCCTGGGGGGGAAACAGCCCTGTTCTTTGCTCCTGTTCATGCATATCTATTAAATTAAGAGCTATGTTTCCTGCCAAGGTCTGAGCTCCAAAGACAAAGTAATTGTATCAATGAATGTCTCCTAATTGTCTTTCCTCTTTGTGTTTTTCAGATTGAACTATAGTTGCCTAATCAGACTCATTGCTCTAGAAAGTAGGCACAGGTTTGAATGCCTTTTTGAGAAAAAAATGGAGATGAGTAGAAACATTCAGGTGTACTTTAGCCACAGACTGGCACAAATATATTGCAAATACTTTTCTGTAACATACACAGAGAGAGAGAAAAAGAAGGGGTGGGGGGCATTTCCTGTAGGATTCTCCTCTGGGTGCTGCGTCCAAGGTGAGTGTGCTCGCTGGCAGCTCCTGAGGAGTTGGTAGGAAGAGATAGCTGAGCGAAGCTATTAAAATACGGGCAGGAATTTCCCTTATCTCTTCCTTCGAGGCAGCTCGCTCCGCTTTGTGCTATTATGGAGATAAAATGCACAGAGGCTCGAAATGAGGGAGGACGGAGGGAGGTTGAGGAGGGTAGGACGAGGTTGGGGAGGAAAGGCGTAAGAACGTCAGATTTATGGAGCTAGGGAAGCTTAAGGTTATTAAATCGGAAGATTACTCAGCTGCGAAATTGTTGAAGTTTTTACAAGAACTTGAGGGATTTAGGTCTGTATTAAATAGTGAGGCATTTAGAGTCCACCAATAAACATTATTCCCTTTTTTAACTCCCTTTCTTCTGATCTGGTCACAACTATAATCAACCTAACACGGTTTCCTTTTCTGCCCATTATCAGCCTAACAGACAACATCAAGCTTCAAATAAATGTTTATTCGCAGGGACTGACTTGCTTTCTTTAAATCTCTTTATTGGAGCAAGCAGGTACACAAAAGAAAATAGCAAATAAACCAACAATCTTTAAAAGAAGAGATGCAGCATGGAAACAGAGTCATGTTACGGGTTAATCATGTCCAGCATTGCTTGAATAGATTTGGCAATATGATTTTATCACAGTCACATTTTCAAAGCAGAATGTGTGGTTAAATGTGGCCATAAAAGCTATAGACAAATTTGAATATAAACTCTTATTATTGTTTAACAAAAAAAAGAAACAATAAACACGTATTGTACAGAGTAATGTAAGCATTAGCTGTCTTCATTGTGAGTGTATCATGGGGAATATGAGCAGCAGAAACATCAATCAGAGCTGTTTTGTTCTGGTTTAAATGCTGTAGCCTCGCTTTATACATACACCCATGTTTAATGCTTACTGCTGACAGTTACAAATGATAGTTTATTCACAAAACATTAACCTGAATCCCCCGCCCGACCCCCACCCCCCCTTAGAGAAAGGATAATCTTTATCATTGAAAACATTGAAAGATGAGGTGAAGTTTTGTATTTTTTTCTCTTCAAAAATGGATGCAGTGAGTTTTGCATAAATAGTTGTGGAGAATCTATGGGTGATTTTCTCTCCCTGGCAGATCAGGTTTTACTGAAGAAGCCTCTTTTGTTGCAATGTTCTTGTTGGAAGAATAAATGATTTGCCTTTCATAGAGGGTCAGATCCAAAAAGTCACTTAATAAATGTTTATTAACCATGTATGCCTGTGTCATTTGACCACGTGAAAACATGCCTCTGTCCAACTGTTGAAGTTATCTTTAGTTTAATAAAATGATTTAAAGTATTTGTGAAACAAAGGAGCGATATTCTGTTTTTTAGGACTTGTGAATCCTTAGTATGGTGTCCTTATTTATCTGAGATATATCGACGAGAAAATTATATTTTCAAAGGTAAGTTCTCAAAAACATATTCAAACTATTTTTAATCCTGTGTAAAAAAAAAAAGTCACTGATTGACCCCACATAATGTAATTAAATATATTAAGCATTTATACTGAAATTGCAGCTAAATCTGTGGATTTTACACAGTCCCTGAAGCGTTGGACTGATGATGTGCGGAGAAAATAAAAGAAGTGTTGAGAGAGTAAACAGCTAGAGACTCTCACAGCTAGATTTCTGTGTTAACTACCTGACTTTAGCAAGTGTTTTATGTAAATTACCTCTTTTGGTGCTTCTTGATGATAAAAACTTTCTAAAGATAGTTAAACACCAAGAAACTCACTGAAAGGATGCAGATTTTAAGAAAAACGTACATCAAAACATGCATAGAGGTGGTAATACATAGAAGATGCAATCGGAGGATGGTAAATACATACAAATATATATACAAATACAAAAAGTAATAATCCCACCTATAAGGTACATTACTGCTTATAGGTAGGAGGAAAAGTGGAACTTCTGAACTACAATTGTTCACACATCATGCAGAGCCAACAAAAAAGTAAAAATAATAAAGTACTGATTTCATATTATCATTGATATAACATGTGTTTTTGTGCTTTTGTGTGCTGTTTATGTGCTTTTGTCTTCTCTTGCTGCAGTAAAAACTGCCAGCTTACTTTCTATAATTAAGGGGAAGAAAACTTTAAATCTGTTGTCACCTTGTCTTTTCTACTTGGACATCAAACATTGCATTTAGGCGTAACCCTTTGCAGTTTTTCAAACAAGACAAAAAGAAATTTAAACAAAAGGAATCTTGTATTAAAGGTGTACAGCTTCACTAATGCATTGCTAAGGCTAAGAACCCTTTTCCTGCTGATGAAGAATCGATCCTGTCTGTTGCTAAGAAGATTTCAAATGAACTTTTTTAAAAAGACTACAATTAAAAAGAGACAGGGCACGTTCTTCTTTTTTGACAGCACCATAATGGACAGGTTGATGAAAAGCAACAATGAGGTAGAGTTAATCAGGGGAAGCATGAGTCATTCCAGGTTGATGATTAGGACACGGTAGTGCATTTTTTGTGCCACATATACTCAGAGAATATGTGTGAAGATATGAATTATATTAATGTTAATAGGCTGCATAATGTCTCAGGTCTTTGAATGATTGCATGTTATGCCTTGTTACAACAATCCTGATGTACAGTTTGCAGGTTCTAACTACAATAGATGTTCAATTCAGTTTGGTTTATTTTTATGGTTCCAATTCACAACACAGGTCAACTCTAGTTACTTTACAGGGAAAATTCAGTCAAATCATACTGACATATTGGTTAAAGGTAATCAACATTGACATTGGTGGTATTTGCTCCTCCTTGATAAGCATGTGGTGACCGTAGATATTTGCTTGCTTTGAGTTCTATACTTTGGCGCAATCCCTTACACTGATCTATCCATACAGTCACAGTGGGGGAGGAAAGAATTCTATTTGATAGAAACTTCCAGCAGAACCAGGGTTAGTGTTAGTTGTTAAACAGGGGGTTCAAGATAATCGAATTTGTTTTTAATTGGATCCACTGAGATTTTTGGTATCCTGAAAATATCTGTCAAAAATACTCTGGAGAAAGTTTTGTCATACAGCCAGTTCATGCAGCCCCACATTTGGATAGGCTTAATTTCACTTAGAGAAACAGAAATTTCTAGATATTGTGTTTTTTTTGTTTTTTTTTTTAAATCAACTATTGTTTTAACCAACCAGTGTTTCCCAATTAGGGGTATGTGTAACCCTCGTGGTCCGCGAGGGTATTGTAAGGGGTACGTGAAAATAATTTCTTCGGTAGTAAAATAAAATAGGCCTGGGATCTGTTTTGCTTTGTTAGGACCTAATTAAAAAATGAAACAAGCTTTTATTAACCAAATAAATGATTTTTCTTTGAGTTTACCTTCATTTGTGACACACATCAAACCAAGCAGGGGAACAAACTGGAAGGAAAGAACAGCCTGGTATCTGTTGTGTTTCACACTGAGCTATCGGAGCTCATCAAAGCAGCTCAGGTGTCTTGATGAAAACAAATAAAACTAATTAAGTCAGTTTGACTTTAATTTTTGTTCTGCATTTTGTTACTCAGTTACTCAGAGGAGCTCCAGTTTTATAAATACAGGTTTTAATTTGTATTTATTTTGATTCCTTACTAACTTCCAGGCACATTTATGTTGGGGTTTTTTTATTTGAGATGGAAAGCATAAAATGCCTATAATTAAATGCTTTGATTAAAAGAATAAGTAAAATAGTCTTATAATCAGTTATTATAGGTTCCACTTTTGAACAATCATCAGTACTTTTGACACAGAGGGTGACTCGTGGTAAGACAAAATGCCAAAAGAGTTACACAAGTCAAAAAAGGTTGGGAAACACTGAGTTAAACCAATCTACCATGTAAAAAGAGGCATTATTAATACTGACCGTAACACTTTTCAATATGTATTTGTGCTCCAGCATGGTACCTGTTGATCTTCAGATAAAAATCTATTATCTCTTCTCTGCTCTTTTCGGTGTCTAAACCAGAAACTGAATGGATGGCTTCCAGTCCTACCTGCTTGATTTGCGGTATCTATTTCATTCAGACAATGTGGTAAAGACACCTTGTCTCAAGTACTATATGGTTAAATGTTACTGTATTAATCAGTCTTGCTCATCTTTGTATTCTTTTTTATGTTTAACTGGGTTCCCACTGCTAAGAAGTATCTGAAAGTGGTTTATTAACAAGGTGCAGGTGAGTAACATCACGTGGCTCTGTAGACTTATGTGTTTTCAGTGTCCATTGTGAATTTCAATAGAATAAATCATTTTTGTTTCTGTTTTACTGGGAGGGGGTGATTGACTCTCTTTGGCAGGAACTATTTTCCTGCTTTTTTCTTGTTGTTTGAGGTCAGCTGTTACAATCAGCCTGACTGGGAGCACCAGGCCAACTCTTCCAGGATCTTAAAGCAGTCTGAACACAGCCACAGACCTTTCCATGACAAAGAGACAGTCAAAGGCTTGTCAACCCCATTTCTTGCTGCCATTCTGACACAAGACACACATGATAATAATAATTGAATTTTGTAAACACAGTATGTCAATATTTTCCTCCAATCTATTTCTCAGTTGGCTTTTTCTGTAACACCTGATGTTCCATGCCGAGTCATGATAATCTAAAAAAAAAATGTCCTTTTGCATCTGTGCTTGTGCAGGATTGAGGGACTGCCTTTAATGGAAACTGCCTGGTATTACAACTCAGGTAGAGAAGTTTACTGAAAAATGCCACCTTAAACCTGTTATATTTAGAAAGATTTGGCTGAAAGCAACAATGGGAAGAGAATGCTTTATTGCAAAGGCCACTTATATTAAGTGCAGAAGTGAGCTTTCAAAAGCTAGATACCTGACAAAGATTACTTTTGGACATAGCATAGCAGGGATTCTGGTACCTTATTCTCCCCGTTAGGAAAGCTATAAACTTTTTTTAGTGAATACTGGGTAAATGTAAAAAAAAAAAAAAAAACGTTTGTTTTTTTGGCTTTTATTTCACTGACTAGTTGTAGTTCTTGTTTTTCTCAGCATGTGGTGCTGTTAATACAGAGAGGTCTAAAATTACTGGAAGTAGAAAAAAAACTATTGGTTATGTATCATGGCACTGTAACTGTTAAAACTAAAGAGAAGCACATTTTTTGAGCCAAGACTTGTTGGAAAGACCACTCTGTGGCCACATGAGCAAGGGGATCCAGATGTTTGGTAATTAATGTTTGAACTGAATTTTCTTCTGTGGACAAGGCTACAGAGATTATGCTAATGTGTCATAAAACGAGCACAGATGGACCCAGTATTCAAGGACAGTCAGTAGCCAAGTTCAAAAGGTTTATTAAATGAAGAACAAAACTAAAAGGGGAGCTGCTAGGACATGTGGCATGCGGCGACTGCAGGTGAGGGGCGGGGCACTGCCCAATCTCAGACACTCTATTAGTGGGAGAAACACAGGTAAGTGACTACCATCATCGGACAGAAGATGATTATCTGAGTTGTTCACTTACCTGGTTTAACAGTCCAGTCCAAGAATGTCCCCAGTGCCGCAGTCGCAGAGGTCTTGCAGGAAGCCGATCCTGGTCAGGAATTCAGAACAGAACGGGAACAGACAGAACAGGCAGGATCCAGGCTTCCAGGTATCATAGAGCTCCCAGGCAGGTTCAGAGTCCAACAGAGTCCGGAAGCATGACCAGGCGGTCACACACAGGAGCAGACAGGATCAGATGCAGACGGGGAGGCTCAGTGGAAGAGGGTAGCCGAGACAGGACGTGGAACCAGAACTTGATGCAGGACCTTTAAACTGGTCTCCACCTTAGAGCCAGGCTTACTTGGATAAAAACTTAACCTCCCTGCATACAGAGCCAAAACCCCAGAGGGCTCAGCAGGGGAGGAACAGTGGACGAGCAGGAGACGAGACAGACACAAAAACCTCTTTCCACTGGCCGCCAGGAGCCAGGACAAGAACCTTGGAATAAACATAACAGACGGGCTAACAGAAAAACAAATAATGATCTGGCCCTGAATGCTCAGGCTGGACAGAATATAAACCAAAGGAAATAGGTGAGAGGAATAAATGATAATTGAGGCAGGGGGGAAAACGACAGGTGAAAGAAATAACCAATTAAGGGAGAGCAAACAGGCCAGATCATGACATAATGTTATGTATTTTTTTGTTTGTTCTCTTTCAGAGGTGCCACTGCCGTTTATTATATACCGGTACTGTGGTTATATTTCAGTTTTTGTATGAAGCTGCGTTGGTACTCTGTTAAGTGCTAACAGCGTTTTTAGCCCACCATTTCACAGAAGCTAAGGCTTCCTGCTGATAAAATACAGGTCATTCTCCATATTTTGCAACTCAGAGGGAAGCGGTTTTTTTTTGTTTTGTTTTGTTTTTTTGTTTTTTTAAATAAAGTACCCCTGCTATTTGAAGCTCCATGAGCTGTATTAATCCCACCTACATTAGCTTAGATTTTCAAGATTTAAAAGATCTTCAACTCAGGAAGAAACTTACTTTTCAAACATAGTAATTTGATATTGAAATAACCTAAGAAGATTGACTACTTGAGACTGTAAATAGCAGTGGCCTAATGGTTTGTTCGTACAAAACCCTAATGATGCACCTGGAATTATTGATATACATATTAACTCTCTGTAGAAGCGCATTGAAGGGTGAGGCTTGCACAGGACACGTTTCTAGTGATGTGACCAGCTTGACTGGAGTGAAAAGAATGAAATAAGAGTGAAGTGGGAACAAAGTGAGAATGAACATTAAGCAAACAAAAATTAGAACTTTTCTGTTATTTGGCGTCACATCAACCAGACAGGGATTTTTCTGAGATAGGATGCAAAGCAGCGGATACACGCTTTTTGCAATTTAAATGGAAGATAATTATTGATAAAGGATACATCCCCAAAGCCAGACAATAGTTTTGGGTCATGGTCAGACAGAGGTACCAAGGGCAGTGACCATAACCTAGCCGAAGTACCTGGACTCCAACAATTGTGAGCGTCTTTAACAGAACTGGTGGATTCAGGAATGCCAAAGCCATTGTCACCACCGTCACCTGCTCAGTAAAATCTAGGTCAACCATGTTGAGTTGAATCTGCCAAATACATAAAAGCTCCTCCTATTTGATAAGTGGGTGTAGCGAGTGAAGTGAGTGAATCGTCCCTTCCCAGAGGATTTTTTGGCACAACAGATTTGCCGGAATCGTATTTAATGTGAACGCACCATAAAAAGTATCACTAAGACAAAAAATGTTTTTTAAGTCATTGCAGAAGATTCAATGTTAAGTGTCCGAAATTTGTGAAATGGCGGTTTCTGGAGCAGTAGTAACCAAGATGAAAGTAAAATATAAGATTAAATAGAAAAAGGATTTCTGTCACCTTATAGTCAGTCATCCAGTATCTTAACCAGCAGTCTGTTTGTAAAAACTAAAGAAAAGGTATGGTTGAATTTTTTTTTTTTCTTAGCATACATAGCCTAATTAATATTGTCTATTAACCTTAAGCAATATGCATAGTATTGTTGTTACATGTCAGGTATGCAGGTGATTGTCCTTGACCAAGTCAGCTTACAGTATAACTGCAGTCAGTCCCGTGACTGGCATGGCTATCACTGCCCCTACAGTGTTAGGTACAAATTTCCCTCTGGGATCAGCTTCATTGTCATGGTAGGACACTTCTTTGATATTATTTTTTTGCATGCTACTCGTAAGCCCACAGCCCACCAAAAGTTGAAAAGGCAATATTATTGCCATTACTGTTAATATATAGTAGAAATTTTACAGATTCAGTAATACAATGTAAAAGGGGATGGTATAGAGGGATGTTCTTTTAAGAAGGGGGATGATTTTAAAGAATGTTTTGAGAAGGGGGATGCCACCCCCCCTCATCCCCTCTCAACTCAAAGAACTGATTTTAACCCATTAATCTTTGCAAGATTGCCTGTCTCCAGGCAATTCAATCAGAAAGTAATAGAGATGAACAAGCATGGAATTACACCTGTGAGCAACTTAGAGTGGCCATTTAATCAAGTAATCATTTTCTGGCCATATACCCAGAGTACCCAGAGAAAACCAGTATATGCTAGGGATGGAACGGTTTTTGAGAACCGTCCAAACCGTTCGGTTCGACTGTCTCGGTTCGGTTCGCGTGTGTTGCGTTTGGTTCATGCGCTGCACCTTTTTCTCATAATATATGCATGATAAGATATGCATCCAATCTATCACATAGTGTGAATTTTAAACAATCGATAAATATTCTTGTGGTGACAATAATTGTTTTTTTTTTTTTTTTATCAAATGGTGGTTAGACTAAGGTTTAACAGCCTCTTGTCATTTGTAGAGGATTCCAGCACTGTTTGTTGACATTCAGACAGAGAGACAACCACCTCCTGCTTCACTAGATAATTCTCTGCACCACAGCAAAGAGAAAATTCATTAACCCCACTGCCACACATCCGCTTCACGAGATGTGCATGTGTAATGCAGCTGAAAGCAGCCTTTTAATGCTGTAAACACTGACTTGGTAAACGTCAAGATGTATTACACACTTTGAGTAAATTGCTGAGAAATCGTCTACAAGGCTGGGTTTCATGGACTGTGTCTGAAAATGTTATGATAAATATGACATAAATACAGATGTGTGGTTTTAGCAATAGTAAACTCACCCTACTAACACAGCCTGCAAAACATGTATTTGTTACAAATATATTCATATGACCGTTTAGTATTGTTTTAAGTCCCAAAGGGGAAATTTAAGACAATACAAATTAATGTTGTTAACCCGGTAGGAGCTTTTTTCTTGTCATTTCAATTGATTCAATTTAGCCGCAATAGTTTTTTGGCCCCTCGAGGGTGACAGTAACAAGCAGTAAAAACAAATAACCTGTGTTAGCTTTTGTGAAAGTATAACATGCAAGCAACAATATAGTTATACGTCCGTCTGAAATAAATAAATTATGGTACTATGATTTATTTAGGCTTGATGACACCATTTATTTTGGAAAATATCTGTCTCAACTTTTTAATGCTTCACCATCTCCCAGGTGGAACACAGTGCACCAGTAAGAATTACAGTAAGAATAAATATGAGAAAGAAAAACAAAGAAGGAACCCAGCAGATAATAACTCTAGGTAAGTCATTGACATCCGGTCTCTCTTGATTGTTAAAATGAATTAATATGAAATAGGTTTTTTACTATCATAGCTTTTAAATGTTAAGAAACAACAGGGAACAGAAGGGAAGACCAGAAATAACAGCGGATCCAAATGAAACCTTATTGAGTGACTATTGTAAACCGATTAGTCTTTAGAACCACTGTCCATAATTATATCATGATTAGCTTTAAGCAATTCACATATCTCTTGAACATTAGGTAATACTTATGCTGTTGAAGGGGAAAGTACGGACTGTGCATCCAGTCCAAGGAAGGTCTGATCAGTTCTACAGGGTCCTGCATTTTTTTTATAAGGAAAGCATCTCAGTTCCTCCAGATTTAAGAGACAAATATCATCATAGCCTTTAAATCTTGTATGCATCAATGAAATTGTAAAACTTCTTAATTTGTTTTTGTCACAAGAAAGTGTTTGGAGCAATGGCTTTCTACAACAAACAAGCCCTAATGCATACAGATGATGGTTTGCAGCTTCAAACTGCAGAGTTGATATATGTGGCTGAATATTTGGCTGCTTATTGGCAACACAGCAAACAAAATGAACATAATGGGTAACATTTCTCCTATTTTATTCGCTCTCCATTTGAAATAGTCTTTGCCCCTGGATGGAAAACAACTATAATACAGCCATAAAGGGACAGAAAAATGCAAGGCTGAGGTCCTAGGACAGTTTTTTTTTTGCACTGCAGGGACAGGTAGTTTCAGCAGTGGGTCTGCATTAAGGCAACCGCAGGTGTAGTTTGTGAGCATCAGAGATGGCAAAAGTACTCACTTTCCGTACTTGAGTAAAAGTACAGATACTTGTGTTAAAAAATACTCTGGTAAAAGAGGAAGTACTGATTAAACTTCTTTACTCAAGTAAAAGTAACAAAGTACAGGCTTGTAAATTTACTTAAAGTATAAAAGTAAAAGTAGAAACCACTTTTTTCATGCCGTTGCTTACATTTTAAATGGATGTCTGCCAATAGGACTAGATCTCCGTTGTGTTCATTTTCAATCATCTCGTCATCCATACTACTATGCTAACGCCACCGCCACCAAGCTGCAATGATTTGCCGCCAATGAATACCGCCGAATCTGTCTATTCATCTTGTAGTGGTGCGTCAAATGCAACGTAGATTCCCATCCAATTAGATTGAATTTGGTATTGATGACGTGAAAAATAATAACGGTAACTCCATTAAAATGATTCAAAACTAAAGTAACGAGCCAATTTTTAAAAATGTAAGGAGTAGAAAGTACAGATATTTGTGTAAAAATGTAAGGAGTAGAAAGTACAGATATTTGTGTAAAAATGTAAGGAGTAGAAGTAAAAAGTCGCCATAAAAATAAGTGGTAAAGTAAAAATATCAGAAAAATCTACTTGAGTACAGTAACAAAGTATTTGTACTTCGTTACTTCCCATCTCTGGTGAGCATGCATTTCCTTTGGTATTAAACTGTGCTTATTTAGTTACAGTAGTTTTTCTCTTTGTATTTTCAGTACATTTATTTATGCTGTTTACAGATGGCTGTTTTAAAATATATTTACAAACCCCTCTCTCTAAATGTGTTTACCTACAATAATAAGCTGCAGCAGCTACTTACTTTACATCGATGTCTAAGGCAAAATTTGAACAGAAGTTGTGGTGAATGTATTCCATGTATGTGCAGAATTAACTGTTTGACCATGATTAGCACTCGGATCACTCTTTCATTTATTGCTCTAACACACAGCTAGTAGGGTGTGTGTTCACAAACAATATATAGCAGCCGAAATAATATCTGATTGAATAAGATATTTCCCACCTCTACCTGGGCGGGCAATAAACATCTTAAAGTATCAGAAATATAAATTCCCAGCTGGCTGGGAATTGAACTGAACATAAAATCATAACAACAGGCCAATGTAAAATCAAAGCCTACCATCTGGATTAGGTGCCAGCAGATTAGCAATTTTGCAAAATAATGTAACAGTAGTGTTCAACTTTTAGAACCCTTATAACCAGAACATGTTGTAGGAAAATAAGCAAAGATCTTAAATCATAATCTATTTTCAAGCTTTAAGGGTTTCAAATAAAACCCCAAATGACCAACTCAGCCAATAGACAACAATCTATCTGCATCTAGTACTACAGTTGAAAGCAGTGCTTAAGAAGCTGCCTCTTCTCCCTTTCTGCCTGCAGGCTGCAGAGAAATGCTTCATTTCTGCTATCTAAATGCCAATATTACTGTTAAAGTGGTATTTTTATTTCTTAAGCATCTATCAACTTTGCAGGCACTTTGATCTTTCCTGGAAATGAATTTTAAGTTAATTAATGAGTTTTGGAGGACAAACAGTCAGGTTTAGCCATCAGTGATGGTGCCCAGAGTAAACTGTGTACTGGGCTGTGGCCTGCATGCCATTTATTTCATCCAGTATCTGCCTCTAGCACACACGTGCTCAGCAGCCAACAGGCTCCTTCTGTTCCGTTATCACACACAATGCTGCTCACACATAGGAGCGCAAAGGGAGTAAATGAGCGTGCACACATGGATGCACACTGAGAAGATGAAAGGTACAGGAACTGAGCAGAAAAAGAAGAGGAGAAAGAAAGACAGTGAAGATTGCAGCTTAACCTCATGGCTCCACTGTAAAGCACCACTTACTCACAGAAACCTTGCTGATAGCCATCTGTCTGGCAAAGGAAAGACACTTATTCCTTTCCAACACATCAGGACGCTCACAAACACATACTGAAATCACAAGGGCAGGCACTCATATCTAACCAAAGTCAATTTATAGCTGATAAGTAAAAGAAGATATTCTGAGTGTGACTTTGAGCTGTTTTTTGTTTATCAAACAAAAATGAAAGCTTAGATAATTTTATCTGCAAAATGAAAATTCAAGCTAATCAGAATTCAAACCACATGTTGCTACCTATCTGAACAGTATTTTTGCTTTTTCCTTGCGGGGTTTGCTTATGTATACACCTATCGATTAACATCTGTTTAGAGTTGCGGTGTGACTTTCAGTGACAGAAATGTAGTATGAATGGAAATCCTGAGCAGAATCTAAAAACTATCTTACCATAAATTGGGAGCTTAGTCAATAGCTCCCTCTGAAGGAGAAAGAAAATGTTTAGTGTGCATCTTCACTCTCCTTGTCGCTCCTCTTCCTCTCTCCAACCTTCCATACTTTAAGTCCCCCTCTTCACAAATAAATTCCTTGAAATCCTCCCACTTTCCCACCTCTGCAGCAGCTCCATAACCCTCACCCCAGCACTTCTTGGTGTCTTCTCCTTCTCCTCCATCCATCTCTGTCCCCCTGATCAATAATCAATCTGCTGGGGCCAAGGCCAGGGGCCCACGCCATCTGTCACCATTGGAAAGGAAAGAGAGGAGGACGTCAGAAAGATGGGTTTTGAAAAAAAAACAGAGAGGAAGGAGGAGATAGAGTTCAATCTATCTCCATCTATCTCTATCCATGGTCAGGTTCACTCTACTGGTATAGATCATAATTTGGAGAGTTGTAATTGCTGGTCAGACAGTGGGAGTGTGAGCCAAAGGGGAGAGGGGAACATCAATATAGCTTCTAGGGTTTCGCCCTTTCTTCCTGTCTTTCCTACTCTCCTGTCTGACCCAGTTTACGTCTTTCACTCCTCTTCATCTCCTCCTTTCCATCTGCCTACTTCCTACTTCCACTGCCATCCTCATTTTCCCCTCATAGTTTAATTTACAAAGATCCACAAACTAAAACAACATAATTTATCACTGTTACTCTCTGATTTCACGTCACATGTCTGCAAGGAGGATGGATTTTTGTTTTGTCTGTACTCAAGTTTTATTCCTGCCCAGACTCAATTGAATTGAAGAACTGGTGGGAAACTTAATGCTAATCTCAGATTGTGTGACTAATTAAAACAGTGCCTGTGAGTCTCGATAGAAAGCTATCTTACCAATCCATGATTTCATACATGTTACAAGCCCACTGTCAGAAATACAACACGAATGTACGAAACAATAACTGAAAGTTAATTACTGATGTGTTGAAAAACATTAGGAAAAAAAACCCCAAAAAGAATAAAGTATCATTATGTATTCTGTTTATAATGGACAACGCATCCCAACATTGGTACATGATGCCAATTCAGCTATGAATGGGTTTGAAGGGTCTCAAAATGAACCTACAATGAATTTGAATGATACTGATTTATTTTTCTTCTTTCCAGTGTTTATCAGTCTGCATTTGTAAAGCTTTTTTGGAATGTTCTTCTAGATAATGTTCATTGGGAGGCTTTTAGCAGCTTCATCTTCTTGAGATGTCTTCAGTATCTTCATCTAGTCTTTCCTCATAATATCACCTATCAAGTTAAGGTCGACCATTTCCTCTTGCTCAGAAGATCAACACAATATAATGCTGTCACACCATAAGCTAAAAGGATGTCTGTCTCTTTCCCAGGGTGCATTTGCAAACTCTAGTTTTGTTTATGTTTGTTTTGTTTTTTTGCGAAGAAATTGCTTCTTCTTTGCTGAGGGGCCTTCAGCACATTTTGTGAAAGACAAATTTCACTGTGAATAATAACACTCTTATTAAAGCTTCTTCCCACTGTCCTATGTTCGTCTGCACACCTTAAAGTAAAAAAGGTTAATGCCTCTGTTTAATTCATATTATCTAATTTCGTAGAAACTTAGAAAGCCACAATATCATCATAATATTTGCCTTCCCCATAATGTTAAATATCTTAGTACATATACAATTCTGACTGTAGAAAGTAATTTTCACCCTAAGTTATTACTCATCCTTGTTATTCTGGAGTTTAATGAATACTAATAATTTGGGTAATTTGAACCAATTTAAACAGCAAACGTTTAGTATGATTACTTGCTAGACAGTGAACAAAACTGTTATAGGTCTTAATTAATATTGTATGCAACATTTATGGTTTAAAACATTTGAATATCTAAAACAAGACCCAAATAGGTCAATTCCTGAAGGGCTTCCCTCTCCAACTCTTTTTCTCAGCGTTAACTATTATTTTAATCAATTTTGTTTCTTGCTTTGACTTCCTTCCTTCCTTCCTTCCTTCCTTCCTTCCTTCCTTCCTTCCTTCCTTCCTTCCTTNCTTCCTTCCTTCCTTCCTTCCTTCCTTCCTTCCTTCCTTCCTTCCTTCCTCCTATTCTGCCTGCCTGCTCTTTTTTAACTTCATCATTAAATAGAGATTAAATACACTTGTGCTTTCCCAGAGAATAAGTCACACTTACACTCCCACAAAGAAACCAAGGCATGCATACACACATTAAAGGCACCAGGCTCAGACACGCATATGTGCTGAATTACACATGCAAAAAAATTCCCTTGTATGCACACATACACACATTTGCCCCCCATGGGAAACCTTACACAATTATGGCTAGAATGGGATCCATTCTTAGCCTTCAACAACTCATTAACTGCACATTGCAAATTGTGCATTTCAGCAGAAAGCACCGATGAGAAACAGCAAGCAATAAGGGCTCAGGGAGAGGCTAGCAACATTTCAATGTGTTCGGAATTTATTAGCATATCACATATGGTGCTCGATGTGTATATTGTGGGGGTGTAGACAGTGGGGGTATTAGTGACTGTACGGACGTGATTACTTTTGGTAATCGCAGGATAAGAAGAGCAGCTGAGACATTTTGAGGTGTGAACTTTTTATTTCTTCTTTATGTGCATGATAGTTTAAGCCATTGCATTCATAAAAATATGCATACTGATGAAAACCACTTATCTCACGTAAATATATGCCACATATTATCCTTACATTCCAAAGTCAAGATTCTCATCCTCTTAGTTTTGTTTAATTTCATAAGGATACATAATGCTATGCAAACACATTCATACCACTTTTTATCCATTTTCCTCAGGTTGCAATGATGAGCTTAGTCAGACTGTGTCCCTGAACAGCATGTTCAAGTCCTGCCAAAGATTCTGGATTGGTTTTAACTCTGGACTTTTACTGGGTCTTGTTACATAATAAAGGTTCATGGTCAAAGCCTTTGCAGCTCTGGCTATATGTGTGATGGCTCAGAAAGTAGGACCCCGAATTCGTTAAGACAGACAGTGGAATACTTAAAAACCGTTTATTCAAGAAACAACGGATAGATTCTGCAGTGGCAGCGGCAGCAGCGGCTAGGGCATCGGAGGCAATAACATCTATCGGAGAAAAACACCATTATTGACTTTAATACTCTGACCGAGGGTGATTATCAACGCAAAAGTTACTAACCTGGTTTGACAAGTTAGTCCATGCCCAGGGAACAAGGATGATTCCAGCCAATTGACTGAATCATGTGGATGCTGCCCGAGAGTTCCAGACGCTGAAGCCTAGAAGGCTGCAGAACTGACATAGGATCAGATCTGAGCTGGTGAAGGAAAAGAGGATAATCCACAGGGCGAAGTCAAGAGGTAAATCCAGGTTCAGTCCACAGAACAATCCCACAGAAGTCTGAAGACGGATCAGGCAAACAGATCAGACAGGGGCAGGCAGGCTGAAAGGTCCAAATACAGAAACAGATCAGGATCAGACAATCAAAACACTATACTAGTAACGCTGGAGAACCCTTAAAACCAAAGTCTCAAGAATAATTTTAAATAGGAAATCGGAACAGGTGGATCTGATGAGTGATGAGGAACAGAGCAGAGCTAGACAGGTGAATGAAATGAGCAATCAAGTCAGCCATGACCACCAAAATCATGACAATATGAAGGAGAACCTCTGCCCAAATTATGAGCTTTATTTTCCTCCTCCGACAGGTTTTCTCCAAAGATTGTGCCCTGAGAGAAGCTTTACATCTGTATAATGCTACTGCCACCATGTTTCAGAGATGGTTTGTTGGTGATGTGCAGTGCTAGTTTTCAGTCAAATTACTGTTTTGCATGTAGCCAAGGAAGTAAATTTTCATTCATTCATGACTTGATAGTCTTCTTTCACATGTTTATGTCCTCTGCATGACTAAACATTTTAAACAATTACCTTTTCTGTCAATGCCCTGCTAAGGCTGTTTTTCCCTTGCTTTTCATTTCAAGGGGAGCTGTACCACAGTCTTTAGATATTTGTGTATAAACATACTGTAGGGCAGCTCAGTGGAGCAGTGGGTAGAACACTTTAATAGCAGCAAGAAGGTTCTGGGTTCAATTCAATTCCAGTCTTTCTGCATGGAGTTTGCATGTTCTCCCTGTGCATGTGTGGATACTCCGGCTTCCTCCCACAGTCCTAAAATGGTGACTGTTAGCTTAACTGACTTTTGTGTGTGGGTGTGTGTGTAAATGTGTTGCACTGTTATGGACTGGCAACCTGTCCAGGGTGTGCCACACCTCTCGCCTGTAGAAAGCTGGAGATAGGCACCATCACCCCTCGTGACCCTGCTTGGGGTAAAGTGTGTCAGAAATGGATAGATGGATGGACGGGTGGATGTATTCTACTGCATTTAACCAAACCCTGCTTTAAACCTCCATAAATGCATTCCTCCCTCGTCTGTTGTGTTCCTTGGTCTTTATGATCATACCTATTCAATAATAACACCGTGAGGCTTTCAAAATAGCCGATTTGAAATAGGATTTTTTACACATGCAAGTTCATTCCATTACCTTTTATCTTCTGAAAACATTTGCTTGTGCTAGATTTTATTTTGTGGAAATGGATTAAAGGAGTTGATTAAACATTCCTGCTAAAGATTTTTGTTACCAAAAAACCTGTTATTTTGCCTTTCTCCCGACAAACTTTGTGTTGATCGTCATAAGTCTTTAGATACTATAAGCCAAGAGAATTTTCTTTTTATGATTGAAATGGTTTTAAATGTCTAAAAAGGAAACATGTATGTCCTGCAGTGAAGGTCTTATTGTCTCTTTGTGTACATTTTACTCTACTCTTCACAGCTCAGCTGCCTTCTCTCACCACAGAACATTCCGTGCCCACTCATCTATAAGTGTGAGATGCCAAGAGTGAAAATTAGTAGGCACCTTGAACGGTGTAACCATGTTTGTGGAGCAGGAAAGATGTTTCAAGCGGTCTCCCAGTGTCTTCCATTGAATCCATAGTCCCATGCACTGCAGCTTTTCATGTATAGTGTGCCTATGTGGGCTTGCATTTGCCTATTTTCACATCTCACAATGCTCATTCATTTATTTTCTTTACTTTATGGGATACTGTCCCACTAGACAAGTTGCAGTTGGCATGAAGAGGGAAGTGACCTGAGGACCTAATGCAAATAATTATCTTGGTAATAAATCCCAGTAAAAGCAATGGCCTCAGGGGGCAATGAAACATACCCCAGCTCCTCAAGAATTTTATTCAGGCATGCAGTTCTCGCACATAAGAAAAAAGGATGCAGAGTGCGTTACAGCATACCAACATACATCATAAATAACTTAGTCCATTTGCACATGAACCCTGTCAGATTTCAGCAAATCGTATGCGTCCCAGCAGTTTTGACTGTTATTCTGCACATGAGGTTTAGCGTGTTTCTGCTGTATCAGCACAACTGGATGTCTACATCCATACACAACCTCTGGACTCCAAACTGACCAGATTTACATAGCTCGGGAGGCCAGTCCTGGTAGCTGTGGGGTGGAGAGCATTCTCTGCAAATGCTGCTGAGAGGATCATTCTGTTCTGGTCTGCACAGAGGACTGTAGGGATTAGCCTTACCTTTAACCCAGACCTTTATAAAGCAAGATGCAAGCAAATTTTGTACCACAAAATTGCAAATGTGAGATGATATCACAATAAAAAAACAATTTAAGCCCTTGAAAAGCATTTGGCTGTAGTTTCTGTACATAGCTTAGCATCAAAGGAGCTGATTACGTCACATGCAGCGTCAGTAACACCAGAGTGTTGAATGTCACTCAGCTGGTACCAAGAAAACACTCATAAACTTTCTGAGAAAATAATATGAATGAGAACCAACTGCCAACAGTTCAGTATCTGGGCCGCAGAGATTAATTTTCACAGTATTGTGTCCTGAATGACACCATTTGTTGTTTACATCCCTGCCAGCTCACCTCCCTCGGGTTGTCCTGTCCTCTTTAAATCTCTGCCTTGTTGTATGGTCAGAAAGCCCTGCAGAGGAATGCTGGGGTTTGGAATACGATCCTACAGCCATGTTTCAGTAAAACATAATAGACTGCAATGCCGATATTCTGGCTGGGTCCTTGCTAGGACTTCTTCTAAGTTGATCGAAACTGGCCCATAATGACTCATGGAAGAGAAAAAATGTATTTTCTGCTCTTCTCACTTCTCCTCGCTCCTGCTCTCCATCCTTGGCGCCTCCTTTTCAATTCAGCTGGTACTTGCAGAAGTAGCTAAAGCATTATTTCAGCTTTTGAGATATTATTGAGGTGCTGCTGTGTGTGACAAAACTTGCTGTGGTTCCTATGCCACCACATGATAGCAAATGTCCAAAAAGAAGAAAACATTGGCAAAAATCCTTCCAGCCGCACAGCATCCAACACCAGAGGCAAAACACAAAAAATCTGCCAAAAAGTAGCATGAGACTTATGCAAGCAGAGCTACTCCAATGCACAGCTGCCATAAGCATGGCAATTCTAGAAGTTTCTAAAATGCTTTTCGTAGGTCAGCAAAACACGACCTCCCATTAGCACCACCACTCCACATCCAAGCTGTCTTTTCTACTCTCAACTGGGTAACAGCAGGCTGTGTTTGTGGAATAGCTGAATTGGAAACTAATTATTGCTGTTTAGGTGTTTAGTTGACTGCTCCACAATGGCTTACTCTAGAGTTTTTATATTAAGAAAAGAAAATTAGCTTGTATTAAGTGCTGAGTGATGTTATTTTGGAGTCGATTATAAATTAGTTAATAAGTTGTTAGTCCTGTTTTATAGTATTTTTCTATTGCTTAATCTGGATTTTTCATTCATTTCCATAAATTACTGTTTCAGCAGGGAGTAGGATTTCTTTCTGCTTTACTTTTTTCCCTTTTGAATATTTAAAAACAAGCTGCTAAGGTTTTGCATTAAGTCACAATAGGCTGCAACTTATTTTATATTATATTAACAGTTTAATAAAACAAATAGTCACCTTACACAAATGGGAGTTTATTGGCAAAGAAACACATTTTCAATGGTTTCCAATAGCATTGTTTTTAGAATTGATCTTCTACAATTACCTTCCAAATAATCATTAACCTTGAATAATGTTCAACCGTAACAGCACCTTCAGAACAAATATTCAAAAGACTGTAAGCATTAACAGTTTCTAGCTTTAATGGCAGACAGGTAATCTAATCATTCCATGTTTAATTTTGTGGTAAACCCAATAAAGAAATGAAATAGCCTTCTTTTCCAGGGCCTCACTCTGTCTCTCTCTTCCAATTATTTAACTATCCTGATAAGCTAATCGATCAGTTCTTGAAATGGTAATTATGTACTAATGGGACAAATGCTTTGATCCTCCATTGTTGTAAAAATAATGGCACCATTTTTCCATTTTCTATATAGAGACACACCCCATCCACCATTAAGAAGGTCATCCATCTATCCTTCCTTCCTTCTTTCCATCCATCCATCCATCCATCCATCCATCCATCCATCCATCCATCCATCCATCCATCCAAAAAATAAGTTCTTTTGTTTTTTTCATAAATATCGTGAAAAATACTAGTGTGCGCCTGTATTACTTATCCTATTGTTTTTTTGGACTGCTTTGAATTACGGAGGCCTAATACAGAAATACTGTAGAACTGTCTGATTCTTAACAGAATCTAACGACAGTTAAGGCTGCTCTCTGTTTAAGTAAGTACTAAACCTCCACATTAGATGTGATTGAGCTCCTTTGAAAGGAAGGATGTGCATCCTCGTTAATACTCGGATTGTTTCTTTCATTGAAGGTATATGGAATGAGAATTGGTGAACTAAAGCTAATCTTTCTGCTGTTTTATTATTAGGCAGAACAGTTGGTATTTGTGCAGCTGCAGGCAAGGCTTTTTGTTATTTTCATCACTTGCAGCTCGTTGATGAAACATTGTTGGTTATTCAGCCAAGCTATAAAACCTTTTAGTGCATACTGTAGCAAAACAAAACTTTAATTCTTATTTTATCTGTTTTGCTACAAGTTTACTGAGCTGTAAGATTGGAGGCACTAAATTCAGTCAACAATGTGCACAATTGTTGTTGTCTTGGTGGCGGTTTGTTTTGCTGTTATCGTTTTGTCATTGTCACAGTAAGCCAAACAGCGCTTCTGAAAATGAAAATGGGTTTTATGTATAGAGTAATAACATAAATGGATTCCCCCATGTCTTCCTCCACCACTGTGGAAGCCTGTGGCTATTTATCTGCTTTTGTCTAATTATTCATTAGCAAACACAGTAAAAGGAGCACACAAAATATGATTGCAAAAACCAGAAATGCTTCGCAGGCTGCTGCTCCTACTGTCTCTTCATTTCCACAGTTTTAAACCAAGCATAAGGATTTGCACTCATTGAAATCTTAAAGTGTATATCTATAGTAGAACTTAGTGAAAAAAAAACTTTACTGCTGGAAATTCAGAAGCAACAGGACAATGGAAAAAAATGGGAAAAAAATTAAAACATGCAAGGAAAATTAACAACAAAAAAACAATAATGTACAGTTATTAACAATAGCCTGTTGTAGTAGATGTCATACAATGCCACAGCATCAATGAAAATTACATTTTTACTTCTACAATGGCAAGCATGTGGTGCTTAGGAGTTATTGTGTGCTAGTGAACCTGCAGAAATAAGAAAGGTTTCCTCTCCTTAACTGCTACAAAAACGCTGCAACAGGGACAGATTTAACCAAGTGCGTTGCACATAGATGACCAGCAGATGGTGCTGTAGGACTTTACTCTGCAGAAAACGGTCAGAAGTTCAGGTTGGGATAAGTTCACTGGCTTTTTATAAAACCCCACTGTCTGTGCTTGTTTTTGTTTTGTCTTTGTTTGGTGATTTTATGTTAGAATTAAAATCCAGTTGATGTGTTCCTCTGTCATCTACAGGCTGCAAAAATATTTCCCTTGCCTTTTCAGCATTTTATAATGATACAGACAAAAACTTGAGGTCATTGTGTGTTGTTGTCTTTTTTAATGAATATTGCCCAACATTAGGTATTGCATTTCTGTGAAGAGGGAAAATTAATATGTGATTTTAAATCTTTGTTACAAGCAGAAATAAAAAAAAATTAATTTTAAAAACTTTCTGCCGCATGTATTTTTAGTTTAGCCTATATACTAAATTGTCTTCTGAGGTTCGGTCATATTGGATAGAGATTGTCTATGAACAGCAATTTTAAAAGTACTGGTGCCATTAATTCTTTATGGGATTTTTGTGAGGACTTTGAAGGGTGTTGTTTTTATTTTCCTGAATGAGGTCCTCAACTATGATTGTCCCTTGGCCCTGAAAAATATATGTATTTATTTTCTTCAAATCAAGCATAGAATGTGCAGGTATAATTATATTTTTAAGCATCCATACCTAAACTAATCAATTTCAGAGAAGACTTGCTAAAAGAAAAATTGTCAAATGGAGTTTTAGAAAAACAACTTTGAAATAGTCCTTTATTGAAGAACCAAAGCCAGGTTATCTATTGACAAATATGGGTGTACTGTTATATTCTTACTGTGCTTACACTTTGATGAACACCAGGGGATGCCCATTCCCCAGAGGGAAGACATGAAAATAAGCTACAGAGCATTAGACTGAGGCACCCTAAGGCCATGCCACTCTGGGCAATGATCCATAACTTTTGTTTTAAAGGTATAGTGGAGGATGTTCTTTTTTCCGAGTGGATCATCAAAATAAGTGGTCCTCCTAATTGTCAATCATTCTGATGATATGTTTATGTAAGCCAATCCGATGTGCTCATTTCTATTTTCACTTACCGGTGGTGAGTCTGACATAGTGGAAAAACTGCAAATCTTCTTTTGGAAAGTAAGCTTGTATGAGTGATGCAAACAGCAACTTTTAAACAGAGTGCATGAAGAGAAATGGGCTCATGCACACTCTCGCACGTGTTTGATAGCCTTTCCCTCTCGGGAGCGGGCACAGGGTTGTGCATGTGCATTTTTTTTTTTTTAGTGGAGAGGGCGGGTCTTTTCAAACATTTGTGAATATCCTCCTCTATACCATTAAATAATGTGACACTTTACTTTCCCTGTCCTGTTTGAAGGTGACCCTCCTCCACAGTCTCAGATCAACTGTGGCCTTCATTTCTCCTAAGATTGCCATGTAGATCCCTCCATGTTTCTATCAGCTTCAGTGTTCAGGGTCCCATCACAAGATTTTTAGATATGGATTAAAAAGTTCAGCTTTGGTTTCATTTTGCAAGAGAATTTCCATTCACATTTGTTGTTTTATGTTTTTTATGTTTTGTGACCTTTTCCATAAAGCCCAGATTTTTATAGTTGATAACTAATAACTGTCACGTCTAAAGGTTTACAGACCAAATCTAAGGATCTCTGCAGCTCCTATTACCCTTCTAATGATAAGGCTTGTCAGATTAGGTGAACAGCCAAGTTAGCCATCACAGATTTGATCAGCTGCATTCCTACTTTATTTTTAATAACACACAGATGGATTCTGTCTACTTGTTAGATGAATTCTTAAGACAAATGGTCAGTTGGTACCAGAGAGAAAGGGACTAACTAGAAATGCCCATTTCACTCCTTCACATTTTTTATTTGTAACAAACTTTAAAACCATCAGCTGCCTTTCACACATAAATGTGTTTAATATTATCAAATGTGTGATTGTGATGTGTCAATGAAAACTTACCTATTTGGATTTACAGACGCATCTCCTTCAGGTTGTTAAACTGGGGGCGGCATTCCTTTGATAAGACCCCCATCTAGTGGTAATGTCTGTCAGACGCAGGGACTGTCAATGGGTTGGTGAACTAAGTTTCCACTATCTGGAATATTGTTGCATTTTAAATCATGTTGATTTTCCAGTTTAAAAAAAAAATCCAGATTATTTCTGTAAAATGCTTCCTGCCTTTATTGCTGATTTAAAATACAGCAGAAGGCCCTGAGGAATCACTCTCTGGCAACATCTTAAGTAAACACAAAACATTTTGACTCAAGAATGTTATTTTTGACATACAAATACATCTCTTGTGGTGATCGACATAAAAAAGCAAAGGAAATTTTTCAGTTTTTTTGTTTGTTTGTTTGTTTGTTTGTTTTGAGAAAAAAAAAGTTGGTAATCTTAGGGATGCATAACTCTCGTACAGCAGTGGCCAGTAGGGGGCGGTCTTGCACTTTGGAAACGCAGCCCGCTGTCATGGTCAGGCTGAGCAAGTGGGAATCAAGCAATTTATATTTATTATAATAATATTAGGTGTAGCAAAGTGAAATAAAGCCAAATGCGAATTACCTTCAAATTAAAATAGTTAACTTTGTATTAAAATAATTTCTAAACAGGTTATATTTTCAGTGATACAGATTTTTTGAGTCTTATGGGGTGGTTAGAA
>NW_015150483.1:82735-90747 GCF_000732505.1 Cyprinodon variegatus
ATTTTTATTATTATTTTTCATTTATTAGAAGCCTATAATAAGCATTAACCTAAGTTATTTCAGTGATGGCTTTTGTTATTTATCTTTATTGTATTTTGGGTGTATGTTTTAACTGTATGTCCAATGATTCCATTTTTTTAATCCGTTTTCAATGAATCGGATCAATTAAGTTGAGAGAATAATTACAGAAACTCAATATTTGAATCAGAGAAAGTTGTTGTTTGCATACTGCAAATTTAAAATAAAAGTAATAGCATTATTATAATTCAATTATTATTCTTATCACCACTTCTCATACTAACACAATATTTATGCGTAAAATCAGGTCCCAAGATCACATAGTATTCACAACAAAAGATATGCATATGTAATATTTATTCAGTTCTGTTTAAAAATGAAATAAGCAGACTTTAATTAGTGTTTTTTTCTTTTCTTTTTTTCTTTTTTTTGCTAGTTTTGTCATCTCATGTTTTACTTGATAAACCACGGGATGAAAGTTTGAGGTGGGCATCTGATTTTTGGAGGGGGTCTTTTGAAAATATAGTCCAATTTGGACAGCATTGTAAAAAAAAAAAGGAAAAAAAAGGAAAAGAATAGAAGAGAAGAAACAGTAATAATAGTCAACTTACACACATTTTTAAAATAACATTTATTTTCAGTATGTTTATTTGACAGAACATATTTTAACATTTGAAGTGGGTCTGATTAACGCATAGATAAGAAATCAAAACTAAATTCCATGTCAAATTTATTTGGTTATATAATACAAGCAAAAGGAGAGATTTTTGAAATTATACACAACAAAAAACAAGGGAAAAGGGCCTGCACCTGCACACAATACTGGTTCATTATCCAATTTGTTGTGGCAGTTGACTGTAAAAGAAATTCAAAGCCAATGATAAATATTAATCTCATTATATTTTCACATAAAACCTGCCTTTAAAAGTCTGAGTTTCTCCAAGCTCAATGTAACTTGGATATTGTTAGTAATAATTTCATGAAAGTGACAAATGGGGGAAAGTGTCCAAATTTCTGCAATCTAACATATAAAATAGGTTTTAAACTTACACATAATTAGGTTTAGTTTCCCCCCCAGAACAATTATGCCTGATACACACAGAGAGCAGCCTGAACACATCACAATTTTTTTTACAATACAATGAAGTGTTTTGTTGTTGTTTTTTCAGTCTAGTCTCACTGTTTGTCCGGCGTGTTGTTCACTAAAGGCCCGTACAGGCCGCCGGCATAGCCTTGCTCCTTGTGCATTATTGTCCTCTCCCTTATCAGGTCGCTAAAAGCATAGTCCATAGGGGGTCTGAAGCCCAATGTGGGCATGAGCCCGGTGGTGGAGTAGGGCGTCATGAAAGCCAGTCCCCGGCTGTGCGCAGAGTAGGCCAACCGCAGCGGGTTCAGTCCCAGGTGAGTACCCAGTGGGTAGGTACCAGGATCTGCGCCGAAGTGCGGGGCGTTGGGTTGGAGCGGAGAAAACGCAGAGCGGTTACTCAGCGTCATGGCTCCGGGCAGCATCGGCCTTGTCGCTGTGGCTGCGGCCGCAGATGTAGCAGCGGGAGGCTGCTGCGCGCTCTGAAGCATCCTCTCCGCCGTCCACGTCTCCTCCGGTCCGGCCTTGCCGGGGGCATGTGCGCCGCTGTTGTTGAGGATCTGCTCGATGGCCTGAACCACATCTTTGCCGCAGCCCTGCAGGACCAGCTCTAAGACGCTGCGCTTGTGGCTGGGGAACACCCGCGTCAGGATGTCGATGGCGTTCATCTGGCGGGAGGCCGCGGAGGACGGGGAGGGATCCTGCTCGTCTTTGTCCGTCTCTGAACCGGAGTCCGAGCCGAGGGAGCTGACGGAGCCAGGAGTTTCCTCTCCGTCCTTTAATGGCTTGGCCACCGGTGAATTGATGAAAGACTCACTGTCTCCGTTCTCTGAGCCTGAGCCCGCTCCGTGGCGGCCGTCTGGAGAAGACATGCCCGGTGCAGAGTCGCTCTCTGTGGACGCAGGTTTCCCCACAGACTTCTGAGGGGTGGTAGACCTGGACAGCGGGGTCTTTGGAAACAGCTCATACTTCTGGATACTAGACTCTGCAGACACAAGCAATGGATTTCAGATTAATAAAGGGTAAGAATAAATCAAATGTTTTCCCCTTTGGAAAAGTTGGAGACAAACTGCTCTGATGCAGGAAGGTTAATTGAAATAGCAACACCTGCTGAGAGTGATCAGTGAAAAGGTGAGGAATTACTCTGCTGACTTGGAGCCATCAGGACACATGGTCCTTTTTGTAACTTTGCCGTTTTGGTCGTTTCGTTCCCAATGAAATGTTTGATTGTGATTCCATTCTGACTGACGCGTTTTGTGCAATTTTTCATAATTTAAATGTATTTAATCTCAAATAAAATTCATTTCAGTTCATTTTAAATTACTTTAATGTTCCCCAAATGAATTTAAAATTTACCATCTTGGGAAAAAACAAAAGAGAATTAGGTAGCAGGCCCCAGCAAACTTTTCTAATAAATTTTTTTATGTGACACAAATGTTTTGTTGTTAAAATTGTTTGTTTACAGCTAAGAAACGTACTGAGGATTCGATCATTTCAGAGCTGAATTAGAAACAGGAAATCTTGTTATTTTAAACGAATAGGTCCCATTTTAATGTGGTCTAAAGTTTACAGAAATATACCTTTAACTTATCAAGGCATGTTTCCAGAATATTCGATGAATCGACCTGCTCACACTCAACACATTTCTCTTGACTCACCGGAGTTGCTTTCGCTGTTGACAGAGCCGAACACCTCATAATTGGGCCGCGGAGGGATGATGCCGTTAGCGGCGGCCAGGGCCAGGCCCTCCGCGGTGCCGTAGAGCAGCTGCAGCTCTCTGGCTTCGTTCTCCTCCTGCGCCTGCTGCCGCCGCAGCGCCACCTGCGCAGCCATCACCCGCTGCCTCTCCGCAATCAGCGTACACTTGGCGCACATGCAGTCCTTCCAGCGGCAGTAGCGCTTGTGGCCTTTGAGCGCAGAGACCACGCCGTGGTTCCTGCAGCGGGCGCACTTTGGGGTGCGCGGATACTTGTCCGCGGCGCGCAGTAGAAGAGGAGGACCGCGCAGCAGGTTGCTGGCCATGGACACCGGGATGGAGGCTGCAGCTGCGGCCGCCGGGTGAACCTGTGAAGCGGAGGACGCTGTCGGGAGCTCCGGTCTCAGGTCCATGCTGTGTATTCGTCAGTGATCCAAAAAAGGAACCAACTCGGTAAGCGACGTTGGATGAATGATATGTTTTAGTTCAACTCACCCTAAACTGATTACATCACCTGCAACATCTCTGCGCAACAAGTAAAACCAACGATTTCTACTAGCACACTTGAAAAGTAACTCTGGAAGAAGCTATCCAGAAATGATCGGGCGAGTTTAAATCCAAAAACAGAGAGAAGAGATCAGTCCTCTTTGATTATAAGTTCAAAAGTGTCCAGCAGCCGCTGCCTGAGACACTATCTTCCTCCTGAGATCGTCAGTGGATACAGATCCCTCTCTCCTCTCTCTATTGTTGCTCCTACGTTTTCATTAGACAAATTTGACAACAATGTGGCGTCTGTCATTGGCCAAAGGGAGAAGGAGCGATCTGATTGGTTTGTGTCTTTCTTTCTTTTTTTTCAACTGTGTCCACCTGAGTTTTTTTTTTTTTTTTTCCAAATAAGAAGTGTTAAGAATCTGATGGGAGTTCCCAGGAAGCTCAAATCGATGCTTCCAAATTTTTATTCAATATATTTTAAACAGCAGGTGTGTTATTAGGCTACTTCAGTTGAATCAGCATTATGGCATCAAATGGCCCCCTAAAAAGATATTTTATCTAATCTAATAATTGAGATTTCACAAATAGCTAAAAGTATATTTCATATATATGCTACTGTTTTTGTTGTTTTTTTGTTTTTGTTTTTTTAATAAATTATGGAGTAGCCAATAAAAAAAAAATGTTTTCAAGCGCGCCTGCATAAGGTAAGTAGGCCTATAAGTTACTTTGTTGTTATGAGAAGAGGTAAGATTTACTATCTGAGTGAGAAACCACTTATTTGCTTCCAATTATTTACGGCATGAGACAATGTTGCATGATTGTTTACCCGGAGCGCTTTAACCAAATTAAATTAAAGAGAAAGAAGTGATAAAATATTGAATTTAGTTTTCTTATTTTTCCTTTTTACGACTTTATTTAACCTGAATAAATCTATATTTTTTATGTGCACTATAAATAAATAAGAACAACTCTGCTATTTCTATTATTTAATAAAAACCCATGCTGGACCAGCGTTGTGTGTCTTATTTTCCTTTGTTTCCTCATTTTATTCTGCAAGAATTATATTTAGAATATTTATAAACGGTAAATAAAATATATTTTAAAAAATCAAATCAAGCAAAGGCTAATTAGATTTAATTATTTAGCGCTTAGAACAAATAATGCCGTCTGCAGCAAATGAAACACATTCGTTCAGTCGGATGAAATCTAAAAATGACTGACTGTTAAGCGAGATGATTTTAAATTTATTTGAAGTTGCACTGAATAGTGTTTTTTATATTTATATATTTCAAGGCAGTATTTAGTTTATGTTTATTTCATTTATTTTTCCTGTATATTATTTTAATTATTATTATGTTTGGGGAAAAGAACATTTTATTATGGGCTCCATAGTGATAAAGCGGTGATGGAAGCAGTGCGCGCTGATCTGAGCTGCCAAAGAGCAACACCTGCTCCTTCACCTGCTCGATCAGGAACCACACTATCTCCTGCTGCTGTTGGGCGTCTCTAAATTAAAAATAAACGTCTAGGTGTTTTCTCTAATCAACAATTGTCAATGCCTCTGAGGATGACAACAGCCTTGGTGATCAACGCCTTGAAGCCGAGATAAATGGCTGCTGCTGCAGCAATGAGCGCGCTCTGCAGCAGCCCTGCCTCTCTCCCCTCCCAGGCTCATTGTTTACTTTCTGAATCACTGTAAGCAAATGCCATCTGTTTCCCTCGCCGCTGTCATCTGCACCTTAATTACCTTGCCAACGGGCTAATAGAGACGATATTAAAACTACATCTTTTTGACATTCAAAGTAATTATCTGCATGGGCGTTGATCTCGTTTGGATGGAAATTGCAGAGAAGGCCCGGCTTTTATTGGAAACCTAATAGATGCTCAACTCAGGAATAGAAACCAAAAAAAAAGAAGAAGAAGAAAAAAACCCGGATTGGTCTAAGTGTTAGATTGAGACAAAAGAAAAAGAGTGTCTTCGTCTCAGGGCGCATTTCATCGCTGATAAACAATATATGAAAGAGGAAGAAAACAAGCGTGCCACTAAATCTGAAGGGGTTCACACTTTGATTATGGATAAGTCTCATTTCAGGATGAGACTTTCACGTTTTTTTTTTTCAGGTAGTGGTTTAAATGTTTTTCTGTAAAATGATACATTAATGCAAATTTTAAAAATCTAAATAAGCCATTTTTTCTTAAAATAGGTGGAGTTTGTCTCGATTCTAGGAGGTAAGTGAGACACTTTGCCAATGGAACAAAACAATCTACATTTAAAATATGACAAAAGCAATGACATTTTCCTATTTCAAGTGCATACAATCTAATTATCTTATTTTGAGAGTAAAAATGCTCATTTCATTGGCAAATCATCTTATTTTCCTACTCAAATTAAGGGTAAATACGCTTAATTTAAGATTTTTTTTTAGACTTAGACTTAGACAAACTTTATTGTCATTTTGTATGCACAGAGGGTATAAAGAACGAAATTTCGATCCATACAGCTTTGCAACAGTGAATGAGCAGATTCACTGTTTGCAAAAAATTTGTATTTTTCTCTCAGGCCAGTCAACAAAGTTAAAAATAGTATATATATATATATATCGTAAATTAGAATCTAATTAAATTATATTGATTTATCACCATCCTGTCCACACAGATCGAACCAATCGCCTAAACACAACAAACAAAACGAAAATGTTGCATCTAACCAAACAAGGGTTGCACAGTTATGGTTGCTTTAATCGTTTCTATTGTTTTATTCATTTATTTATTTTGTATCCAACACAAATCTGAAAGTTTTAACTAACTATAATAAGAGCAAAAATGTTAGTAGGTCCATATCTGTGTGGAATAACGAGATTTTTAAATCTTCTACTGTGGTCTATTTATACCGTTTTCAGTGGATTGAGTTCCAGAAGCCATGGATGATGAAATATACAATTCAGAAGGAAAAAATATCTTTACTTAAGTCTCCAATGTTGCAAATCTGATAGCAATTTAAACAAGCTGCTGACATATTCCGATTTTCTCTCTGTGCTTACATTGTGTTAGACATTGGTAAAGGCTTTCTCCTGTGCACATGCAAATAAGTAATAGAACAATTGACTGGAGGACCCCAAAGAGCATGCCGCCCTGAGCAGGGAGCCACCGCTGGTTTAGATGCTCAAAATATTCTATTTGTGCAAATGTCTGTGCTAGTTAAAACTTTTTAGGCAATAATGACTAAATTATTGCTTTGCTATTTTGATTTAGATGTTTTAGAAAGAATCATGTTTTTGTGCTGAAGCATTAAAAAGAGCTTAAACCACATAAACAAGTGGAACATCATGCCCCCCAGATAATTTAATAGTTAATTCAGCTTTAATGTGGACCAATGGAAATGTAATGTATGTGAAATATGCTTTATGCGATAAAGATTAGTCGTGGTCCAATTAAAAATAGTGAACCCCCCTCCCCAATGCAATTAAAAGTGACTGTGAGCACTTTGAAAATCCAACATTCTTTTACCCACTTCATTAAGCCCATATGCATCTAAAAAACCACGCGATGCTTTCATTTCTTTCAGGAGGGCTGCACAGATGAGTGGAGTTTTAACACCCTTCAGGATCACAACAAAGGCCATGCTTGACCCAACATATGTAGCAGCATGTTTCCGCTACCCCTGCACCCCGGTGGGGCCTTTTTCCTTCTCCTTTAGCGGCCTCTCCCACCGCCGCTGCCCCGCCCGCAGCCCGGCGGGGCCCGGATCCCCTCCCAATCGCCCCGCCGCTGCAGCGCTCTCTGTCCCGCGGAGGCAGAGGTTAGAGTAGCAGTTAGACAAGGGCCTGTGGAGACAGGGAGGAGGGGGTTAGCTGAAGTATTTACACGCTTGACGGGAACACCGAGTGTAGAAACAAGAGGCTGTTAACCTGCCACTTCCCACCAGCTCCAGGGCCAGAGAAATGGATCAGGATAAATGGATTCCTCTAAATAAGGCAGACAGAGCTTCACAGCTGCGGCAGCTAAATACAACCTCACAAAACATAAAAGAACAGACGTTCCTGTTATCTTTATAAGGTAATAAGCATAGCCCTATACTATCCATCCATCCATAATGGAGCAAAATGTTCCTCTTAATGAATCAAACTATTTATTTCCATTTCATCCAAAGTTTTATAGCCTGAAGAAACTTTCTGCAGTGATTTGCAAAAAATTATTAATGAATGTGTTATTTTGTTCATCGTTTCTAAAGCTTGAGAAGTATGGTTGAGTAATTTGCAGCCTGGCGTTAATTAAAGGCAATCATTTGCCAACAGGGGTGCAACTAAAAAATGAAAGGGAGGGGGGCACCTTAGCCCCAGATATTAGCAGACGATACATGCACATTTAGCATGTACCTGAAAGTTTTTTATCATAATATTTCATGCCCAAAAAAACGCATAAGTGATTATACAAATATATATTACATATAAATTATAAACATTATAGGCCTGCTTCTAAATAATGCAGACTTCTGGTGAAGATTCTCAGTCATCCAGGTCATAGTTATTCTAAAAAAATAAAAATAAAACCCATCTGGACTTTGTTTTCCAAGTTTGAAGATGTTTCGCTTTCCATCCAGAAAGCTTTCTCAATTCAAAATGACTGGAGTAGCATGGAGCTCCAGGCTCCACTAAAGAGGCATGGACCAGTTTCGGGTTATTTGCAGGCCAGCGACGACCTTAACGACTCCCCATTACAAAG
>NW_015150483.1:91717-104155 GCF_000732505.1 Cyprinodon variegatus
CACAGTTCCACGCTGGAATTCACTGAGCTCCTGAGAGCGACCCATTCTTTCACAAATGTTTGTAAAAACAGTCTGCATGCCTAGGTGCTTGAATTTTTACACCTGTGGCCATGGAAGTGATTGGAACACCTGATTCCAATAATTTGGATGGGTGAGCAAATACTTTTGGCAATATAGTGTATATATAGCACCTGAAGTGCTTAGCTGTAAATAGTGAAAATGCATCTATATTTAATTCTATAAAATCCATATGAATTACTTGAAAAAGTTGCCTTCAACAAAAAAAAAATTGTTTTAATAAGTAACATTTTTTTTAAATAAGAATTAAGTGTATCTATAATACCATCCCTCCTGTTGAGACGTGATTAACCATGGATCAGTATAGCTGCGCATTAGTATAAGTTCTTTGGTAGGATAGGTTTATTATCTGGTCACAGTCTGGAAGCATAGGATTGGATAGCTGGCACCTGCACCTCCTCCCTCTCTGTAACCTTGTCTAAATCCTTTCTCTCTTTGTAACAAGACTTTCCTCTGATTCCCTGATAATGCACATCTTCTACTCCCCTCTCTTCCTCACGATGTGATGCACAGACATTTCTTCATGCAGACAGCAACCTTGAGTTATACACATGAAAAACATTTAGTTTCTCGCACCTGCAAAGGAATACTTGCACAATAGTCTACTAGAGATAATAGAAAGAATTAACAAGGTAAAAAAAAAGACATAGATGAAATTAAATAGAATACAGGTCCCCTAAGGTTCCTCTGCAAAGTTTTAATTGAGACAGGGTCCAGCCTTTGACTGGTCCAATGTAACGGTTAGCAAATACAACCCACTGAGTCACCAGTAAAGATCTGTTACCTGATGAATTAGACACAGCTGCCCTTGCTGTGATATAGTGGATTTAATCGGCTGTGGAGGATGCCAAGGAATAGAGTGATGGTAAGGATATCTTCAGACATCAAAGATTTCCAGCTCTTCCTCAAAGATAAATCATCACCAGTGAAAATGTTTTGAATAGTCAGAGATCATGTAGTGTTCTATGGCTTCAATGTTGATAATGATTTGTTCACTGTCTATAGAGAAAAAATAAAATTTAATAACTTTTTTTTTTTATTAAAGTCTTTTGCAGTAGATGCTTCCATTAAAATGTGTTAGTATCTTTTGGGAGATGCCTTCCTTAGTTCCCTATAACAAAAAAACAAAAAGTTTGTGATCATGTGGATCTATTCCCCTAAATTGTGGAAGGGGTTTAATACCAAACACTTTGATGATATCTCAGCTTGGATAGCAGCAAAGCTTCCAACAGGCTCTGGGGCTATAAGCCACCTTGGTCTTTCCATCTTGGTGTCAACCTTGGTCTGAACTGTTATTTCAACAAATTAATAACACAATCCTCTAAACATGCATCATGATGTACTCAAATGAACTCAAAGCCATTTTTCCTGACGTTAAGCAAACGTCTGCAATGGTTTCGCATGTCTATGCTGGTTAAATGCCGTGACTGCAGGGCTGTGAAGGCCATAAGATGAGGAGGCACTTAAACTGAAGAGGTCCCTGAAGCATCGCTCCTCAGAAGCTAGAATAACACTTATTTATAAATGGGGGATAACCCCTGAGTGGCGTATGAATATTTCAAAGATTTGAAGGGTCTCTCTGCCAAAGCTGTTGGCTTGCAATCAGACCCCCCTCCCTTTCTCTCTTTCTCTCTCTCTGCTCACACACAAACACAAAATACGTTTTTTTGCCCCCGAGATAGGTTGGCAGGGATTATCTTTGTTTAATGAATGGGCTACAAGTATTCATCAACACGGCGAGATTATTGGGCAGCCTCGCTCTCTATTCTGCACAGACTATAGCGGCATATACCTCCAACGTGTGTGTGTGTATGTGTGTGTGTGTTGGGGGGGTGGGGGGCTGCACACACTGCAGCCAATTAAAATGCGCTCTCCCTTGCTCTATCCCTCCACATCTGCCTCCTTTTCTCCACTGCCGAATGGCGCAGAAAAGAAGGAAGCCCATGAATAGGCGCTCATTGAGATCACAGATGGAGTATGGCTTTCTCTTTGCTCGAAATTTGAGAAACACCATTGTCCCCAATCAAAACTCAATGTGTTCACCGACAATGGCGGCTGCTTTGAGCTGCGCCGCTTCAATTGGCCTTGTTTTTGAAACTTGAAGTGTTCAGCACAAAGACGGGGCCTTCCTAGATGACACCAGTCTGTGTGCGTGTGTGTTAGTGTGTGTCAGTAGAGAAGGAGGAAAAAAAAAACACAATTAATATGAAGCTGTAATCACTCCCCTTCACGCCGCTGCACCCATTCGGGACCCCGCAGGCCCATTTATTGCTTTATCCTAAGCCGCTGATAAGCCGAATAGGCGACCACCTTTTTTATTCTAGGGGCCTCTGTGGTGTGAAATAAGAGACGGACCCGAATATGGTTATAAATAAACGGAACATAAAGGGAAGCAGCTCTGGAAGATTAAAGGTGACAGAACAATAATTTAGACGTCATTATTAAACTCTTAATTAATAACTCCGGTCTCCGTTAGCACGTTAACCCTTTAAGGGGCAAGATACCATTTTTGATCACTTGCATAGAAGAATAGAAGCACAAGATCTACATCCAGCCATTCAGCAAAGATACTGCTACATGGCTGTGCATCTCATTTTGGCATTTGATCAATTAGATTAGCGGCCTGAATGATATATGACCTACTATAAATTAAGTTGGGGGGGGGGAAAGGAAAAAAAAGCTAATTGAAAAGTAAAGTTTAAAGGTTAATAAGCCTGGTTAACATTTATATTTAGGTTTATAAAGTAAAAAATGTAAGTGCCATTATCAGCATTAATACCGTAAGGTTATGTTGTACTAAAAGAAATGTTTCTTCTACTCTCAGAGTGTTTTTCATGAATTTCTTTTCAAAAGAAGCACTTTTGTTATTTTTCTTTATATATTCGGGCAAGTTGGTGTTCCTTGTTATTACACTGATATTCATTTTTTGCCATTAAAATATCCATATTTTTTGAATGTTACAAAGGTAATAAGGTCTTGCCCTGGATTCCAATAACACTATTGGCTTGAAGTTATGATTTTCAAAGTATTTCACTGAGTGCCCTATTAAGGGTTAATAACAACTGAGAGAAGATGTCAGTGTTCCCTTAATTCTAACACCAGATAATAAGGCAAAACATCATAAAATGAACTTTTATAACAAGGCATAAAAATACGTTCAAATTTGATGCATTAACTGCAAATCTAAGGATACTTTTTTGTAACTAATTCTTCCTAAACATTTTGACTGGGTTTAAATTAAGATGCTCAATCAAACAATATTTAAAGCGTACAGAGTGACATTAAAAGAGTGACAACATCATAAAATCAGGCGGTAACGTTTTTCTTTTATTATTTCTCTTTTGTTTTTTGTATGGATTTGATCATGTAAATTATATTTTTGAGAATGTGATACATAACCCACAGCTTACTGATTCTGGGGGAGGCTGTATGATGCTGTGGGGTGGTTACAAAAATTAAAACTGCTCCCCACCTACTAGTAGTGAGTTGGGCTTAAACTATTTCCTCTGTATCTTATCAGCGTAAGAAACCGCAATGTTAGAATAGAATGGAATGGATGCCACGTTAGATTTAACCTGGACATATCTGGATGTTTCAGCCCAAATAACATCCAGTGGATCCAGAGCTGTGGAGGGAAACTTCCCACAGTTCAGTCTCTGCATGAATCCCTTTATTTTGAAATGCAGAGTTAATAATCATAGAAATGCTGATGATTTGCAGTTTTATATTTCCCTATCTCCTGATTACTTTAAATCCTCAAATTGTTTTAGAATCTAGGTTGTCATTAAATAAGCCAGCATGCAAAACTGATGTTGGCTGCAAATTTAAATGCAAAAATAAAGCAAAAAACCAGAAAACTCAAAATGATACATTTTTTAAGTCATCATTGCACAAAGAAAACTTTCTTCATTCGACTTTTTATAAAAAGGCAAATTATTTTCTGTTAAATCTGTATAAATTGGTATAAATATCAGGTAGGGTTGAGGTGCCCATATGAAAACATCTTTAAAATAAGAATGAATTAAATCAGAAATAAAGAATCTGATGGATCTTCAATTTACATTTGTATGTATCTGCAACTTTTTCAAGCAAATGTTAAAAAAAAAGTAGTTTTACTCAACTATGATTTTTGTTATTAATAGCAAATAAGACTGACCCATCAAAAAAAAGGGGAATTAACAAAAATAAAATATATATAAACTTTTTAAAAAAAAAAAAAAAAGCTTGACCGATTTTGATAAAAACTATTTAACTGGTTTTACTTATATTCTCTTAAAGAAATAACATGTCTACCATAATATATTTTCTTATCAACAATCAGAGGGAACAAAATAGTTGTTGGTTTTGGATTTAGAACAATCAAAACTCTTACTGTTGACCAGATTTAGCATTTTTCAACTAGTTTTTTNTAAACTGGTAAAGTGTCCGTTGTGTTAACATTACTTGGTCAGAAGTAAAATCTTTCTGTATCTTATGTATATTTGCCAATTTTATTACCATAAGGTACAAATTCAAAATTTTACATTTGCAGTTTTATGTTTTTTCTTTGTGTGTGCGTGGAAAAAAAGTGTTGCTCTGTGCATTAAAAGGGAAGTTGTATGAATAAATCTAAATCTGACCTGACCTGTAAAGCAATGACTGACTCATATTAATTAATGTTGAATTATTTTCTGCACCATACAATGTAATCAAGTTTAATTAAGTTAAGAAAAAAGTTTTTTTCCCAGCAAAGACAAGAAATAATAAAATAACTTCTGAAATATTCATGCTGCCACTACAACCGATTATTAGGACCAATAAAGCAAAACAAAAAACAACATGTAATTATAAATGTATACATTACAAGAAACGATGTAAACTATCCAAATAATTTTTTAAAATTGAGGCAATACATTCTGATCTTTAAACATGAGTGAGGAGTAAAGTCTTTAAACTGAAGGAACAAGGATTTTCTTTGTTCTTTTAGAAAATCTGATTCAGTATTTAAAGCTAATAATTTACTATGTGAAAGTATTACCTTAAAATGGCACTAATCTAAGAACCAACAGAAAAATAAGCCATTTTCTTTAACCGCCGCCTTTCGTCTGCATGTTATGTAATTTAATTAGAATGCTATATTTTCTCTTTTTATGTACTGAATCATATTAATTTGGCTTTTAACACAAAAAGCTTTTCTCTTGAAACATGAAAACAAGATTCAGTCTAACATATTTAAGCTTTTAAGGAATTTAGATCCATTTAAAAGCCAAACCTAATCAGATTTGTGACATGGCTGAATAAAATGTCCTGTTTTTCCTTCCAGGAAAAAAAAAAAAAAATCAAAGTTGCTTCATGTCCATTGTGTCGCTGGCAAACAGAGCTGTGAAGAGAAGGGGACCGAGTGGCAGAGAAGACCCTCCTTTTGTGTCTACACAACAGTTTAAGCTGCATAGATTCTGTTTCTTTGAGCAGGGCTGCGTCTCTGAGAAAGTAAACTAGAGGGTGACCCTCCAGGTTAGGCTGGTCTAGAATTTAGGGAAGGATCCGGCAATGCAAGGATTGGTTGGCCAGTGAGATCACAGAGGGTCTCACTTCAAAAGGAAGAAGGGGAGATCACTCAGGAATTTTGTTTCGTTGCCAATGGGCTGCATTCTTGACCCTGGCGGGTCTGGTTAAACATCATGGATGCGTTCCTCTTTTGTCGTCTCAGAGGCGAGACAGCAACCTGATGTTGCCATCCTGAATCTTTAGCTGCTGAAGCAGCAGACTGAGCTCATTATCACGCTTTCTCCTGACCCTTTTCCACATTGTCCAACCTAGACAGACCCTGATTGAGACATCCATCCAAAACGAGACACTTTAAAAGAACACTATGTATGTGATAACTAAACCCAAATCATCTAAAATATAATGACTAGTGCTGTGTACTTTCTATTACATTTTGCATTCTATTTTAATTGAAATATCAGAACCTGAAATTATCAAATGTGAAACATTTCTTTCTTAAATGTAATTTCAGATGTACTGCATATGAAAACTATTTTTCGGTCACAAAGGTAAGAAGGTAAGTATGTGAACTCAGGCATCTTCCCCACTGCAATACTGGCTCAATCATCCGAAATGTTCCTGGCCAGAAGAAATATGCAGCACCTTGCTAATCTATTCATTTACAGTACCTCGCAGTTTGACTTAGGTTACAACATAAACTTTAACACATTTTATTGGGATTTACGGTGAAAGCCCAACAAAAGTAGAGTATCATTTTGAAATTAATTGAAAATAACGTTCAGTTTTAAAATGTTGATAGTCTGAGAAATATGAAATCACTTCCTTTATATTGAGCTTGCTGAATCAGTCCCTCTGAGGGTTCACCTTTGGCTGATGATAAATCTACAATTCTTTAGGCCTACTCTATGTCCTAATGGAATTTTCTCCTTATAAAAATAGAACCAAATGGATTTGATTCTGAATATTAATGTACCTGTGTGTATAATGCTCTCTGTCATACATACCCAAATCAGTCAGAATATAAGGTAGAAGGGGAAAAGCTCCACACAGTATAAGCTGCAGACGTTGTGTCCACGCATCTCATTTCCATGCAGAACATACGTGCTTCATTCATGAGACTTTATATGCATTGCAAACCAGTCCATTGTAGCAGTAGATTTCATTATTCTGGTGGAAAGTAAACCTTCATTCTTGGCTTTTTCAGTTTTTAACAGATTTTACCCCCGATGCTGTTATGTATTTATTATGGTGTTCCTATGGAGATGGTCTGTCCAAATGTGTTAGGTCGCTGCTTGCATGACATTTTTGGTGTAGGCTGAAATAGATCAATCCTGATCTCATTTGACCAGAGGACCTTTGCCCTTTTTTGGGCTCTGCTCTGGCTGCCTCTCCATACACACTGCATTTATGGAGTGCACACCATTCACTGAGCTGTGTATCTCCACAGCTCCTTCATGGGGTCTCTGGTTGCTTTTCTGTTTGATGCCGTCCTTGTCCAACCTGTAACTAACCATTTCATGAAGGGTTTGCTGTTGCTTCACGTCGTTTCCAGTCTTTGGATGATGTATTGATCGGAGCTTTGTGAGATCTTCAAGGCATTTATATTGGTTTTTTAACTCAACTGCAGTTTAAACAGTAGAATTTTCTTCATGGTCTGTCTGCTGCGTTTCTCTTTTTTCATTTAATGATGCAGGTTGATCACATATACTCTCCTCTAAGACCTCAAAGGGACAGCTGTACTTAAATAAGCACAGACAAATAAATCACAGGCAACTCCTCTCTATGTGCTGAAGTAATTAACTCATAAACTGTTTACTCGTAGGAGTATCGGAGCAAAGTTGGATAAATATGAATGCATTTAATCTTCCACTTATTTGTAAGTAGAAACCATCCACTATTGTATTCTATTTAACACTTATGCAGTGCGTTTTTTGGTCTTTCACATAACATACTAATACTGTACCTGTCTTGAGGTTTCTGGCTGTAACATCCACAACTTTAATAGCTCTAAATATCTATGTGAGTAGATGCCTTTACCTTCTGGCTCGGGAATGGCTTGGGATCTCATGAAAAAATGGAACAAAAGAAGAAGGCTATGAATACTGCTGCAAGTCACTGTATGAATCCTCTAGTTGTTCTGGGTCTGCATCCGGGTCTACATTGATGAAAATTATCTATAATAACTAACATTTTTAAGACATGAGAAGCCTTTACTATTATGTTTTTGTCATGCTTTGTTTTGCAGTGGTAATAAAGAGAAACTTGTGATGTATAAATGTCAACATAAACCACAAACTTGATGACTTCTGCCAGCAAAAAAATATCTCATGACAAGTTTGGTCAGGTATGAGAGGAATATCATTATGTCTCATGGGCATATCTGACTGCATCACCATCATCATTTGCAGGAAAATGGGAAAGCATGTTTGTGCACATTTTATTCAGAAAGCTGCATGATAGAAACTGTAATCTCACAGTTGACAGGAGCTCCACTATGTGCGTGATCCCTGAGGACTACACACACGGAGAGGAGCAGAAATGCACCTGTCTGCCTCTTTCATAACCACGCTCAGCTTCACACTTACTTAGCTCCTCATCCTGTTCTGACCTCGCCTTTGCCCTGAGCCACATGTGCCTGTACAGCCCTCATTCAATGCTGCAGACAACCTAGACATCTGTGTGCACTTTAAGTTAATCCATTTGACATTTAGACATATATTTTCTTTTAAAACTTTGCAAATGTTAAGCATTTATTACACTAAAGTAGTTTACCTGTGACTGTTAAGGACTTCTTTTACAATATCACTATAAATCTACTTGAAGGAAAAAGTATACTTTGTCCTTGACTTTTGGTTTCTGTATAACCAGCCGTCGGTGTCCTACACAAAGCAGAGAGGTCTGCTCTCGATTAAAAGGTAAGAAGCCTGAGATACAAGCCAACTTAATCAATGATCAAAAATAGAGTTGCCAAAAATAAGGCCCATAAAAGTTTTATTGATAGATTTGATCAAGCATCCCTTTTGGCCACTTGAACATCCAGATGACTATCTCAGGGTCTGGTTAAAAAATAAATCTCTAAATGTGACAAATATTAGGGCGATATTGCAGAAAATATCCTCCTAATCATGTATTTAAATGATGTGCATTACTTATACAGAGCTGTTCTAAATGGTGTCCATCTATTGGGACCTGAGCTATGAGCTCTTTATATGCAACACTGTTTTAGGCTGAAAAAAATGTGTTCAACATTAAAGGATCAACTATTACCATTGCATTTCTTACAAGTAATTACATTACTTATTTTATTCTGTCTTATTATGATATATTCTATTTTGCTCTATTGTACTTAAAATCTTATATTCTTATCTTCTGTAAACTTGCACTGCAAGAAAAGAATATCCTGCAGGGGAGTAATTAAGTAATTCTGATTCTTGAATCAATAGGGATGTCAATGGTCAGCTCTTTACTATTTAAATCAATTGGATAGTAAGTGATGCCTAAAGTTTCAAGCATCCCAAGGTGAGTAAAGACCTGCATTGCATAGCCCAATATTAGGTTGTAGCTTCATTGGTTCATCAGCAGTGGTACATCTGTAGGGTAATTCATCAGGTGTGATAAGCACAGATGTCTTGTGGCAGAAATGATCAACATGTTCAAAGAAACCATGGCAGGCTGGGGTATGTACTGATTATGTTATGTAATGTTAAAAGCATAGAAGGGAGAAGATGGGGTTATTTTCCTGTGGCATATCTTCCAATACTAGCGAAATATAAGAGTGATAATCTCCTTTTACCCCAGTCAGCCTCAGCAGATGGCCGCTCACACTAAGCCTGGTTCTGCTGGAAGATTCTTCCTGTTAAAAGGGAGTTTTTCCTCTCCACTGTCGCTACAAATATGCTTAGTGTGAGAGATTGTATTTGAGTCAATGAGTCGATGCAATCAACTGGTTTTCCTTAGATAGAAAACTTTGCATCAATTTTACTGTATGATCTGGTAGAACTGTACCATGCCTTTAGGTGACTTGTGTTGTGAATTGGCGCTATAGAAATAAACTGAATTGAATAAGCCACACGGGCAAATGACTTTGAAAGGAGGCGAAAACCTAATTTAATGTGCATCTATTTTTCTCATGAATGCAGATATCAGATTATTACACTAAAAAGGATCAGTGAATGGCAGATAGGAAATGTTAGAGTAAATTGTGGCAGGAAATCATTTCAAGTTTGTTTTTCAGCGTGTTACTACAAAGCTAGGGGGGAATCCATCCACGTTCTATTGCAATTATTACCGATCTCACACAAACTCCTTAACATGTCAGTCAATTAAAATCTGTGATCAAATTATAAAAAAAAAAAGAAATAGTTATCTTGATGGCTACATAAGCCACCACGTGTGATGCTTACATTTGGTTTTTCTCCAGCTTTTGTAAGTCCCATTCGAACTGGTTCTGTTCACACTGCAAAGGTTTGCTAAATGTTTTTCAAATGTTCTCCTGCTACAAAATCAGCATTGGGTTCAATACATCGGAAAAGTTTAAATCATAATGAAGCGAATAAGTGTGAACTTCCAAGCAATGCCTTTTTTCAGCTGCTGTAAGTGCTCCGCTTTTCCTCTTGGTGTGCCCTTTAATTTGTATATTTTCCTTTTTTTGTAAGGTTCTCATTTATCTTCTTAAAGGTTGTAATTTTGCCTGTGCTCTTTAATGTGTATTCTGAACCAAGTCTCTTAAAGATCTTATTATGAGTCCATGACAAAAAAGATTTCTGATTCCAAAAACGGCGATAGCAGACACACCTGCTTTCAATAACCAAAGAAAAATAAGATAGTTCAAGGATTACACTGAGCAGAAAGCTGATGTTATTTAGTACATTATAAAGACACCAACTTGAGTATGAATTTATAAATTAGGAGAGCTTTGCTGCAATTGCTTTTCTTTCAAGTATAAAGTGCTGAAAAAGCCTTTAAATTCTTTTTTTTTTTCTAAACAAAAGATTTTACCAAAGGTGCCGAGGCATTTTTCCCAATGTATTGGAGTAGTAGAGTGATTTGCATTTCAGTGTCTGAGTTGAGCCTGAAGGCGACATGTCAGACTGAACCAGAGGTGGTGAGGCTGACTGAGCACATTAGGTCGACTCATTCTTTGCGTGAGAAGCAACACAGTCACAGAGACACTGACTAACGTATTAATAACTGAAGAAGCTTACAAATGATTTGAAATAACTTTAGAAGTGATTGCATGACAACTTCAAGTTAGGTAAAGTCAGCTGATCCTCTATAAGAAGTTAGACTAATATTCTTCCTAGCACTAAGGCATGAAATAGGAAAAAGTTTTTTTGTTTTCATCCTATTACGCCTAAATAAACATAATTCTAAGAATCCTTTAAGGTTACCGCCTTGCTTTTTTTTGTGTATAAATTTATTGATGTGATTTAGCTGGAAAGCATCTGGTCAGTTCACACCTTATGTTCTCTGATGGATGGTCATCTTATACCAGACTTTCTTTTAAGATGAGCACCCTGCCATGGGACAGTCTTAGGAAAGTTTCTAAACAACTAATAAATTAAATTTACTTCATCATTGATATGCTGTCAACTTTGTTTTACTAAATGTGACGTGATCTCAGTAAATCTGTTGTCACTAGAAGTTTACTTGGAGTCATTTTGCAGTAAGAGAAACACTTGGTAATATTTTGAAATCAGAACCACAATTGATTGAGACTCTTTTCTTGAGAAAAAAGAAAATTAAACAAAATTTCTAAAATATGTATGTCCCTTTTAGTAATGTTTTTCTCCATAATTTATCAGCATACCGCAGAATTTGCCAAATTTAACAGCAGTTTGAAAGGACGCAAATGAAACATTTTTGCAATGCCAGACTTAAAAAAAAAATGCAGAAGGTAAATAAAGGTGAATAAAATGGGTTGTTTGTAAGTATGAAATGGAATTCAATAACTATTAAATGAATGTACAAGCTGGCAAAGTAAAAAACTTACTGTAGTCACTCTAAACTAAATATTATTTGCAGGATGCAGATAAAAACTTTATTTCATTAAGTAGCAAAATCAGAAATTACTTAAAGGAGAAAGTCCTCAGCTCAAACCCTTTGCTATTTTGGAGATGTCAGCATGTTAAAATGTTTATTACTAGTCAAAGTCTACCTATAATCTCTACCTGCTTGGCAGCATAACATAAAAAAGCTTATTTGTGGAGCATTTCTTTCTTTTTTTTTTTAAAAACAACAAAACAAATCATCAAGTAATTATCCTCAGATTGAATTAAAATAAAATAAGTTATATTTTATCCATCTTTCCTTTTGGGGTAACCAAAATGGTCCTGTCCGTTGAATATAAGAAGAGAAAACTGCTTTAGACTATGGAAGATGCTGCAGTATATTTCAGGTATGAGGGTTTAATCGATGAAGGAGCTACAGTTTTCCATGAGGAAGTTTTGGTCTTTCTTTCTCAAACTTTGCCTTTAGCTGACAGAGGAGCCCTGCTGCAGATGGAGGGCTAAGCCTCAGTGATCTCTGCTTACTGGATGAATCAAACTGTGTGGCTGATATTAGCAGGTGGTGTGAGGATATTAAAACATTTGTTAAGAGAGGTAAGCAAAGGTCTGCACGTGTGAACAAAGATGTGATCTGGCGCAATGAAAAATGGTGTAAACTATACATGGAAAATCTGAAAAAAAAAACAATATTAATTGAAGTGCTGATTTATCAAAAGTTGGGCACCTGATTTTTTTCTGCATTTTCTGACATTGAAGGATCTTAATTTAAAACACCCATTTTTATGTTATTGTCTATTTAAGATTTAAACTGATACAATCAGGCTCAAAAAGTGTATGTGTATATATATATATATATATATATATA
>NW_015150483.1:104165-141125 GCF_000732505.1 Cyprinodon variegatus
TATATATATATATATATATATATATACACACACACACACACATACATACACACTGAAGGTTTGATTTCCATTGCAGACTAAAGCACGGTCAGGAAATAAGGGGGGTCAAAGTTTTTAGCAGGCCTTTTCCAAAGCTTGATGTTAACCTGCTTAATCCATAAAAATAAACCGTTTAGATGTGTTTAGTATAACTCACTTGCTTTAAAAATTCGACCCAAACTATCACCCTTGGAGGTTAGTTAATTGGTTGAAGTTAAGCAGAAAAGCAGGAACCACCACAGGTTAAAGTCTTGCAGTATAGATTATGATAACCAAAGTCAATGACAAGAAAGAACCAGCTTTTCCATAAATAAACCTGCAGCTCATCTCATGCAAAAGGCAACTTGCACTATAGAAAAAGGTTTTATGTACAAACAAGATAAAGGCTATTTAGTCACAATATATTTGTTTGTAGAGATCAGATGAGCCACTCTAATATGAGAACACTGTAAAACTGTAAAGCAAATCAACAACTAGATGGTTAAAAAGGGTGTTGGGTGTTTTTAGCCTCAAACTCCTGAGACGTCCCCAAACTCTATTAAAACAAAACTCTACTTCTTGCCAATTTTTCCAAACAGAGCAGTTCAATGTTCGACCAGAATGAGGCCATGACCTTGTTGATTGGTTTAAAATGTTATCAAGTAAATGTGAATGTATATATTTGAACTTGTTAAAAAGTTATGTGTAAAAAATAAAATCCACAAGCAATCTCACTTTTGAATCCAAATAGTCTATAAAGACTTCTTGATGGTATTTTTCTTCTGAAAATGGAATGATTCAAAATAAGTTTACATGTGTATGCCTATGACTCAGAAACTATAAAAAAATAAGAATGTTGTTCTGAAATAGTTAATGTACAAATAACAAAATCAAATAAGGATGTGTGTGTTATTTTTCAACAGATTGCTGGGAAAGACAAACAAATGCTTGTATTCATATGTTTTATATACCGTATATCAAACTAAAACTAATACAGCATCAAACTAAAAAAAATGTCAGGGAAAAAAAAGAAAACTAAAAAGGAAAAGGATCAACCTGATGTGTGGAGCAGTGCATGTTAAAACCAGAGGAAGCAGACACTCAGAGAAAGGTTAATGGGGTAAATACAGCCGGACGTGTGAGATCCCAACCTTCACTGGGCAACATCTATTTGTCATATTCTTTTTATTACAATTTTAACATTTCAGTTTCATTTCAAACACAAAAACCATGTCCTAAAAAAGTGGCCTTGGTGTGTCAAATGAGGAAACAGGAATAAGTCCTTAATTTTTATTTATTCTTTTTTTTCTGTGACAAAGATTTGTCTATTCAGTCTGTCAACACTGCTTTTGTTTTTTTGTGTTGTAAGATAGAGAACCATGACACAGCAGTTTGGAGATGTGAAGTTGTCAGTTGTGTGAACAATTGAGGAAATTGGACAGAAGATTCGGAAGGTGAAAATTTTGGCTGTGTGCTTGTGATATAGTCCTTTCTTCTCTGTGCAACACCAGATTTGCATGTACCACAAAACAGGCCATGGGCAGAAAAGCTTATTTGAACATGTGTGTTTGTGTGTGTGGGTGTGCATGCCAGTGTATGCTTGTCTGAGAAATGGAAGCTAATGTGTGTTTGTATGGATGCCCCAGACTGTGTAGAGGAAGAGCCACGCTCTGCGACTAGTGTGCGTCCGGCCAGTTCTGCAGTCAGTGAGAAGGTTCTCAGCATTCAGAAGGTCACTTCCTATTCTTTAGCCTCCAGGAAGAGTGTCTCCTGAGGAAACAACTTGGCCTCCAGCAGAGTTGACCCAGGATCCAACTGGGTGATCTGGAGAGAAACAAGGTGGGAAAAACATTGGAGTGTTTGCATTAAAATCCTAATACAAGCCAATGGTTGATATCAGTCAAAATAACCAATATTACTTCACATAATAACTAAAATTGTTGTATTATTTTGTACATTTGAAATACAGATTCAAACTATATTACATTCTAAATGAAGGAAAGCAAATCATTTTAATGTTTAGGATATTTTTAGCATGTGTAAAGGAAAACGCTTCCTTCCTAATATGCTGATATGATTGTTCTGAAAACTAACCGTCCAAACCAGCCTGCCCTGCAAAGCAGAAACCTTACACATTTTATCATGCAATAATCACAAAGTTCAGCGTATGTAGTTTATCGTACATTTCTACTGAGCACCTTTTACTCTGACAGGACAAAATAAAATCTAGTGCAACAGCTTAACCATTGGAGTCAATCAGCAGGTGATTTAATCTCTATAAATCTAGCTGTTCTGACATCAGAGGTTTGTTAAAGAAGATTAATGAAATAGAAATGCATTGTGAAACTCAGAATGTGTGTCAATAGCAAGCAGCAAAAACTCCCAAAAAAGAGCTTTAAGAACTATATGGTGCCTAGGTCTCTGTAGCTCTGGGATAGAAAACACATTTTAATGTTATTGTGAACTTTGTAATGGCCTAGGGCAATAACCATCCCAAATGTTTATGAAAGACAGATAAGAGGATAATAGTTCAAAGAAAACCATTGCAGATGATGTTAAGGTTCAACACAAGCCTTGAAACAGCAAACATGTAGAAACAACAGCTCTGGTCCAATGAGACTAAAGTTAAACTTTTTAATCTGCACACAAAATGCTTTTTGCAGCATAAAGCTAATTATGCATCCCCCTGAACACACCAACTGCATCAAGAAAGAGTGGAGGCAGCACATTACTGTTGAGATGCTTTTGATCAGCACTCACGCAAAGACAACAAAGTTGATGAGAGGAGGAATTTAGTCGAGGCAGTCCAGAACCAAATCCAGTTAGAAACCAGTCTAAAGACTTTATCAGTGTTTTGCATAGTGGTGATCCATCCATCCAAACCGACTCAGCTTTGACTTCATTTAAAAAAAAGATTTGATGTATCTGTTTTTATTAAAAGATATTCTATACAATATTCGATCATATAAAAAGTATGATTATTTTGCAGTTAAAACAACTGAATGTTAAAAGGCCCTGAATCTTTTCCCCCACCATGCCTAAAACAGTGAATGCCTCAGATTTGTCCATATTAAGTCAGCTGGGTCCCAGCTAACTCACTGCCATTAGAATCCCTCTGAGTGTCTGGACAGACATCCCCTGTGATTCATACTGGAGAACAGTGTAGCTGTAGTTTATTATAAGTGTGTGTTTGTGAAGTGTGTGTATTATTCTAACATAATGTTTGCAAAAAAAAAAAAAAAAGATTAGGCAGAAATGTGAGCAGCAAGAGTCTAGTTACCCTGAGAGAATCACTAGGTTTGTTTTCTTAAAAGGGCTTCGATCCAGAACAAACTGATGAAGATTACAGAACAAGAGAGGTGAGTGTGAGAGAGTGAATTAACCAATGTGTTTTTAAATGGCTAATAAGAACTAATTCAAGCAGTGAAAAAGGTCAGAGAGAAGCATCGCTGATGATGTAAGGGAGAGAAACATTTAATGGTGCTAAAAAACACCCCATAAAAGCAATTGTCTAAAAAGGAGAGGACTAACGCTGTGCCACCCACAATGCAGCTGATCAAGTTAACTCACATAAAGGGGGGGGTCTGAGCTGTGTTTTAAAAAACAGGACAATCTGACTCTCCCTGACATCCACCACCCCTGTGGGCCTCTTAGCTTATGTGAGTTAATCACTGGAGGTTTTGCGTTACATTGGGCCAATCTAACACCTGGGCTGAACGGGCGAGCTGGTGTGACACAGAGATGTGTTCAGGGCTTATCTGATCACTGCTGCCTCAGCCCCCTCTGATTAGGAATCCTTTCCTAACCCTGCGGCCGGATAATTAGCCGGTTCCCTGTACCTGCTGTAGAAAGGTCAGAGGGCAAGCCCAGCGCCGTAAAGGTCACAGCCCCGACAAGTCAAGTCCCAGTCTTCGCACACAGACAGTCATAGGGACTGAAATATGAACCATGACCATGAACTGAGCCACAACTGTGCTTCTACTCACCATCTATAGACCGTTTACACAGATATAGATAGTAGTAGATTTTTGTTTTCTTTTTTATTATTATTTACAAATCAATTTTTTTTGGGGGGGGGATTTGGGTAAAGAATTTCATCTAAAAATACATGGGTTCATATGAGTAACAATGTTCTCTGTAGAGAAACAGGCATGGGAAGCTCAGATTTAGATTATTTTTCATGAGAAATAATATTTTCAAATAGATTAAATGGCCTTTATTGTTAGAGAGGTTAAAGCAAAGTACATTTTTAGCTAGCTGATCGGTCGTATGTGGCAATGTATTGATTGCAGTAAAAATTATGTTTTAACAGCGAAAAAAGAAATGAATTAAAATTTAAAGGTTACAGCTAAAACTGTCTCATCAAAAATTATTAATTTTTCAAAAATATTACATCCACAGAACATCTAGAGTGGTGCAGAATAAAAGTATTTATTTTGCTAAAGACAATTAAAGTATATAAAGAATTAATTTATATATTTCGATGGTTTAAAAGAAACATTTATTTCTCATTACCATACAGAAATAGTCATGAAAGGATTCTGCACCAATAAGAGCAGTAGGTTAAAGAGCTCAGAGCTCAAGCATCGTCAGATCCTAGAAGCTCTGTGATAGTGCTGAGAAATGTCTTGTCTTCTACCTTTCTTACATTCAAGCCAAAATTCGCCAAAAAATTCTTTGTCGAATTGAGGAAGCAGACAGGAAACCAGTTAAAGGTACCAGAGAGGGCAAGGACAAGTAAGTAACTTATTGGCGGGAAAGGTTCAACTTGTAGCTATCACCTTAAACACGGTCGTCACAAAATCAAAAAGTTCATCTCTTAAAGGTAAATAAATTAGCTTCATTCAAAAGATATGAGTCAAAGGCATAAACAAGAATTGAAAATATATTATAAATAAATCTCTGAATGTATTTTAAAAAATGTGACGTATCAAAGATATTTATTTCCATCTCAAATCTTCACTAGAATTACAGCAATTTCTTTTTAACCTTGCTTGTATTTTATATTTAACTTTGGTGATTAGCTCCAGGGGTTTAAATCATTTCAGACTCCGATAATTAACATTTATCACCCGCTTAATTTTGATAAATTTAACTAAAATGATATAGAATAAACACCTGGTTTTTAAAGAAAAGACATACCCTGATTTTATTTGTATTTTTTTCTTTTCAATACCATAATTAATAGATTTGTTACAGTAAATCATAGGAAACAGCTGAAGATAATAACATACCTAATAGCTTGTATATATTTAACAAAGATGTAAGCAAATTAAATGGAACTTTGTCCCATTAAGGGTTTATTTTTGCGGTTTTAAGTTTTTGCCACCCTAAGATGAGCCATATTAAACAATTAGGAAAATACATGCTTGAGTACAGCTGCTCTTGATAGCTTTTAGTCAATCATTGTTATATAAATATATTTCTTCATTGACAAAGAAACTTTTTGTAAATGACTTATGCTATGCAAATGTTTTGATTTTATAACTATAAGCTGTTTTGGGGGGATATTTTTGGGGGGTTCTCTGCCAACAAGACTGGTTGTTCCCCAACATCACAAATTGTGTTTTATAGAAGCTTCATATTGCCTGAAATTATTAACCAGAATTACAAGATAATGATTCCAAAAAGTCAATGGATTAAAGTGGTCAAGATTTTTCCTTCTTTTCAATGACTCAACTAAAACAATAATGTAAGAGAAAACATTTATATATCCTGATACCGGTAAAAATATCAGTCCCAAAATATAAATGACCCAAGTAGATGTTTATCCAAATTTTAGCTAATTTAGAGATGTTCAATCGCCCCAATTTATTGACTAATGAGAAAAAAAAAACCATCTCAGTTTTGTTTTATCCAATGTTATTTTAGTTCTGCTCCTATCAGTTGTGCTTGCCCTTCAAAGCTGCCCCAGCAGAGGCTGTTAAAGGGTGAGAAAAGAGGAAAAAGAGGGCAAGTGAAATAGGGGAAGGTGAGGAGGATATATCAGCGGGAGATAAACCCTCCATCTCCCACAGGTGTTCGAAAATGTCACTCGGAGTGGAAGCTGGGATCGTGTTTTCATCTCTCCCTCATTTCAATGTGTCACTTAGACCCTTGACTTCTCAGCAGGGCGCAGGGGAGCTCATCGCCCTTATACCCATCACCTAGTCAAGTGCTTCACAGAGCAGCATGGGTGGTGGGGTGGGGTGCAGAGAAGTCTGTGTGCATGAACTGTGCAACAAACTTATTCCATCCCCAAAGGTGGGGGGGGAAACAGGACTGCTGCGATCCTTTTCCCACCTCAGGAGCAGTGCATCACAAATGGCTGCCATGCTAATGAACCTGACAGGCTGTTATGACACCACAGCATCAGGTAAGAGTAAATGAGGCTTTGTGGTGGAGCAGGTGTGTGTGTGCATGATCAGTACAAATGTGTGCGTGTGTGTTTGAGTAAAATTCGGGTGGAAGGGTTTTTGCTTGTGAGTGCACCAGGGAGAGAGAGCAGCATCTGACTCTGGAAAAGTGAAGCAGGGAAACAACATGCCACACTGACACAGGAGACGGGCGCCATCGGTGATTGTTTACATTGTTATCCAATTAACAGACCATAAGCATGGAGGCATCTGTCAACAAACAAAGCTGTTGTTTTTCCTCTGCTCTGTCTAAGCCATATTCTCCCTTCTCCTGCCTATGCAGCCATGCATGCATTCATAAATACACACATACATACAAATGCATACACGGCACAGACATAACATATAACCTTGAGTCAACATGATTTTTGAATCAGAAAGTGAAATCATTAGGAGGAATTAGGTCGATGGCTGAAAAAAGGACATTTGCTCTCTGAGTTTTTATCTCACATTTAGAAAAATAACATCTGGAGCTAATTATCAACTAGGAGAAAAGCGTCCATGAGTCAACAGAAAAAGAGCTAAATTTACATCTTCCTACTTGAGATTAATTTCAAAGAGATAAAAAGAGAGATAAATGTGATACCTTACATTACAAAGCCTCACTTAAAATTTGGATCCAAACAATAAAACAGATGGAGGCTTTTCGGCAATCTTTAATTTTCTCTCTCGTCTCTTCCTTGAATAAAATAAAATCTGTGTTTAAGGAAGAGGGTGTCTTAACACAGTTAAAACCACATAATTAGCAATTAATGTAAGGTTTGAATTAAACAGCATGACTTTACGTCACTAAAATGAAATGAATAAAGCAGGCCGGTAAGAGTGGAGGCGACACCGAGCAACGCTCCGCTGTGAAAGAGAAGAAAGGGAAAATAAACATGGGGCCCTTCAAGATGTCCCTTTCCAGCACAATCAGACGTGCAGCTGAAATAACGCATTTTTAATGAAGCCATTACAGGCCTTGCTATGTTAATTAAAACCAAATAACTTGTCTGTTTTAAACTAGTGTTGTCAAGTGTTTATTTGGCCAATTACAAAAGCAGTGGGAGATCATTATCTGCTGCCAGGAGCGTTGACAGCATGTAGTGCTGGGGCGTGAACAGAGACGAACAGAAAAGAGAACGGCACTTCAAAGGGATATGGACTGGACTTTGGAGAAGGTGGCGGGGGGGGGAGGATAAAGATTTAAAAGAAAATTTAGAAAAAAAGGTGAGGATAAAAGAAAATTAAGAAAAAACTGTGGAGAGAGAAAAAGGAGAGAAGAGAAGGCAGCTTTTACTTAAATAATAATCATAAAGGTTTGAAAAAACAGTGTTACTAAGAATCTAAGGAAGGTTTAGAACGACGAGGAAAGACTAAACGCTAGAAAAACCAAAACATTTCTGAAAAATAAGTAAAGATATTTTAAATGAACAAAAGAACAAATAAGTGAATAATCGAGTTGGGAAGCAGGAGAAAAATCACGTCCCTTACCCGTATATCATATATTTTATCCAGTAACAACAATAAACTCTCTCTGTGATCCTAATATTTGCCAACCACAGAATTTGATTATAAATACGAATGCTTGGTGTTAATGCTTTACACTGTCTTGTGGCTTAATCCTACAAGTGCAAACAATGCAAGAAGGCTATTTGATGCATATTAATAATTATTATTTATTTTTAAATCAGTAATTGTGTTTTTGACTGTTTTTAACTGGATATTAACAACCCAAGAGAAGAAAGAAAAATGACTTATTAATGATTAAGCTGATGGCCGTGGGTTGAGGAGCATCTGGTTCAGCTAATGTTTACCTTTTATTGTAACATTTGAAATTATATAAATGAAAACCACAAAACAATTTGATCAAATTAAGCATGTTATGCGATCACTAATCACTCGTTTTAGGATTTAGGATGTCGTAGAACCACAGACGGCCGCCATATTTCTCCCATCAGAAACTGAGAGCCACGCCATCTGTTCAAGGACTTTATCTTTTAATATGTTTTATGCTTTTTCCCCCCCCACTCTGACTGCTTCTTTGGTTTCTTTCATGACCCAAAATTGACTTCTTAGACGCCCACTGATTTATATAATTTGGTAATGAAAAAAAAAATCTTAAAAAAATATCCACGAGATTCGCCAATAAGTACTTTTGATATTGACCAATTAAGACCCTTTCTTTAAAAAATGCAGCAGCTATGAATCGAACATAAAGGTAATTAACACATTATTTTGCTTTATCCATCAAATTCACTTTGGCTGATCTTTATTAATTTAACAAAGTGTAAAACAAAAAGAAATCAAAGCTTTATAGAACAATAGCTAAGGGAGTTATGATTTTTTCTGCTTTTAATAAATTGTGAAACCTATCAATAAATCACCTATTAGAGGTGATTAAGGGAAGCTTGGCCAATTTTTAGTTTACTGATTGGTGTATATCTTAATCTAAAATCTATAAATATTTAAAAAAATAAAAATAAAAAACTGTCTCTAGGCTATAAATCCAGAATGAACTTCCTCCTGTCACAGATTAATCTTAGAAAAGCAACAGTGTACAAAGTCGCCAAAAATCTTTCTGCAAAGCAACAATAAACAAAACGAACCGTTGAGTGAAAGGTGTTCTTAAGATCAGGACTGCTGTCCCATACACATTCTGTCCAGAATTAGAAACACCGAATCATGTTATGAAGCCGGTATTTATATTAGATGGGAAACTGTAAGAAAAGCCTAAAGAGCCTATTAAACCTTATTTAATCTAAAAACAATAGCTGGTTAACCTCCCACAGGTTGTCCCAGGACTCCTTTAGATAACAAGAAAAACAAAACACAGTAATGTAGCAGATGTAAAACCTATTTCAGTGCAGAGCACAGCTCTTTCTTTGTCACTGTTTATTTTTCCTGCATCTCAGGTTTTACAGGAACCCTGCGCTAGCCGAGGCATTAGGAGGAGGTGACATGCATTACAGTATCATGTTGAGAAAACCAATACATTTGTTTGACAATGTTTGGGTTTCTGAGAGCGGCTGCACAGGAAGCGCTTGCTGCAAATCGTTTTAATGGCAGCCTAAACATCTTTGCCACATGCTGAAGGAAGACGACCTTTTTCTCGAAGAGAAATATCAAAGAAAAGAAGGGGAAATTTTTGAATGAAAAGCTGAAAACTGAAACACTGAGAAACCCCCCCTCCTCCACTTCTTCGTCAAACCCGCTGACAGTCATAGAAACGGAGGAAGGGTTAGTTCCCTGAGCACGGCTAAGCCTGGTACAAATGATGCCAGTGTAAGGCCTGCTGTAGTGCTGAAGAGATAAGCCTCTGATACCAAATGCTGAGGGAGACACCGAGTCCAAAATTTGGAGAATAAAAGACACTTACTCGCAAACAAGGAAGAAGATAGCCGAGCCACGAACCGGACATACTTAAATATTCAAGCCATTAAATTTCAGCTGAAATAAATGTAATTACATCTGTAAACAGATATATACGCAATAAAAATTATAGATTTTTAAGCTATTAAACAACACCATAATCAGCTCCAATATAATTTCTAAATTTGGATTCTGTAAAGTGAAGTGAGCTAAGATGAAGGAACCAAAGAAAACAACACAAGCAGTGACACTGCAGACGGTAAACGAAGAGAAGGTTTCAACAGTTGTGGAGTCCTACAAATGCAATAGTGCTCTATCCTCTATCCTCTGAGCCTGGCAGAGCAACAGTGAGAGCGTCTGGATAGGATGGGAGCTTTCTATGCTCCCTCTCATTTAATTACAACACAGAGCTGCTGGATTAGATGGGGGCCTGTGTTCGCAGCCTCACACTGGCACCAACACTCGGCTGCTCGCCTTTTGGTTTCCTGGAATTATCTCCCATTTTCTACTTTTTAATATCGTCCCCACTTGTCTTCTTTATCCTTTTGTCTTTCAGACTGTTTCTCTGATTAAATCTTTTCTTTGTTCAAGCGTTTGTCCTCTCTGTTCTCCTCCCTAACCAGCTCTGCAATCACCATCCTCCTCAGACTCCTCTCTCCCCCCTCTCCCGTTCTCCTCTAATCCTGCCATCCTGTTTTTGCTGGAATTTCATCTGCGACGCAGGCACATCTTTATCTCTGTCTCAAACACATGTTTACTCTTGATTATAAAGAGACAACTGTGAATCCTTTAAGTGACAAAGTTGTGAGCGGGGCATGTGTTTGCTTGAAAATATTTGTGCATGTGTTGAATTGTGCGACGAAACGAGAGTGTGAGCTAAGCGTTAATGTGTGTGTTAGGTGTTTGTGCCCTGACTGTCTCTGCAGACAGCAACATGCTCTGTCTGGGCAAGTCTACACACACACACCTCCTTGCAACCACTACCAACCCGCCACATGCACTCCTGTTCTGATTAATGGAAATCTAGCAGCATGGTTAATTAAACTGGTTGTTAAAACGGCGCTCATTAGCTCGTTACCACGGAGCGTGGCGACCAAGTCCTCTAATGACTGGTTGAAGGTAGCTGATTGCTGCCAGGCATCAACACAAGAGCCAAAGAGAATACTACTGTTAGCGCTGACAACTGTATCCTAACAAAGTCAAATTGTACTGCAGGGACAGAGGACCGATAATAATTAATATTTACTAAATAATACATGCACACAGGAGGACGCAAGGACAAATTTAACATTTTAATAACCCAGCGACACGTAAACAAAGGCACCAATGCAGCAGTAGTGCAGCAATACAAACACAGCAGGACTAAAATTAAGGCAGGTAGGAAAAAAAGGGTAAAATTATAAAATATTATAAAATAAGAACAGACTATCTTTACTATTATGCCTTCTATTGTCCAACTGGAGCCTGTACCTGAGCTAAGAGCCAATTAGACCCAACAGATGGTATGGCTATAGGAGATGATAGTTATAACTTAACCCTGCTGTGCAGAGCTATTTTAAAAGACTACATAGAAGAACATTAAACCACTTCAACATTTGTAAAAAAAGAAAAAAAAAGCTTTGCGATCACAAAAAAACCTTTTTGTTTCGGGTCTTAAGCATTTAGGGAGTAGTGATTTAGCATGCCATACCATCAGCTAGCCTTAGAACTAAAATTCAAAAAAACCTGCAGAAATAAGGCAGCAACCAATCAAAGATGTTTGTACCAATCAAAAACTTCTTCCATTTTCACTGTGTACATTTGTGTAAAGTAAACAGTAATGATGTTTTATATTAACACTGAGGTTTGGTGAAAAAGACTCACTAGAGAGTCCCTAAACTCACATCCTTGTAGTTCTATGCTTCCTAAATGAGACAGTATATAACTACAGGAGTCTTTTCTCCCTTGTGTACATAGTAGTTTAGTTGAATGTTGGAGAGAATGAATATCTGAAGTCATAAATATATAACAAAGTGAGAATATATTTTGCATTAAGAAAATATGCTGAATGCTCACATTTCTACGAGGGAAGGTGGTGAGGATCTTAAATTCTTCAAAGGGGAATCCTTTGGAGGCCACAAAGTCAAAGAGGACCTGGAGCTTACAGCTGCCCAGGAAACGCCTTTCCAGAAACTCGCCACTCGGTGTGCGGATTCTCAGTTTGCTGATTTGTTCTCCGGACTCCTCGTCTGGTTCAGCCGGTAAAGCCTGCTCCAATGACAAACGAATAGCCTAGAAACAAAAAAACATTCAAACAGAAATCCAGTGGGTTATTATAAGAGTATTTGATGGTTTTAGAGATAGTGATCATGGAAAGCAGACATGTTTGCATACAGGTGCTGGTTAGATTTAGCTGCCTTGAGGCAAGCTATAACCTCCCCTTTTAAACAAGCTACTCACATTTATTGTGAGAATTATTTTAACAGTTTGACAGAAATTTTCTTTCTTTTTTTTTTCAGATTTCATCATTTGGCATGATATATATATATATATATAATATTTTTTTTTATTTTATTTATGAATCTTTGTTTTTTTTTTTTTCAGATTTCATCATTTGGCATGTAAATTAATTACTTGGCATAGTGTATGCCTTCATATCACAAACTAACCACCGCTTTACATAATTCACCATTCACTCTACTTTCATCAAGCTCAAGCCTAAGAGGGACAAGTAGAGTCCATATAAAATATGTATGGAGCATTTCATTTTAGTAATGCAAAGAAAGACATAATATAAAAAACTTAAGGTTATAAAAAATGTTTTCAAATTAACCTTAAGTATTAGTCAATAATATCACATACCTGTCGAAAAATAAACCAAATTGGTAATATTTAGTCATTTCATGATAATACTGATTAATTTAAATAGACAACAGTTGCAAACTTACAAACTGTTAGTAGTCTGGGATTCCTAGTTTACTGTTAAAGCTGTTAACCTTTGGACCATAATATCAATAGATGTATCCATACATTTCATTATTTGATTAAAGGTGATTATTACACAACACATAGATAGAAAGTAGCACTGCTGGGTGTGATTTGTGTAGTGAGGTACCCTTTTTGATAATGGATACAGTTTATTTCTAAAGCAAAGTTTATGTTGATGAAACCGACTGTTGACAGTTATAGTTTTATAGTAAATGACCAGTACTCGTTACCATTTTATCCAGTTCAAAGACACCAAAGTCAGTTATACCTTCATGTATTCACACACCGATGGTGGGAACCTTGATTTTAGCCACAGCTGCTCTGGGGCACACTGACAGAAGCAAGGCTACCATACACCAGCGCCATCGATGAACCTGACCACCATCTGTAGGGAAGGTGGCTAAAGAGTCTTACCCAAGAACTAAATTAATTGATGGAGCTGGTCTTCAAACCAGAGATAAACTCCTGCATCATTCAGCACTGTTGCCCCATCGCTAAAAAGGGCTTTGAACTATGACTTTAAACTTGGTTTTTTATGTATTTTGATATTCTTGTTATTTTGCCTGTATAAAAAAAGCCACATTTGTACTTATCTTGTTTACATTTTGTCTGTTAAGGCTGTTGGGATTTTCATGGTTTCCCCTGTCTGTAATGATCTTTCTCCTCTGTCTCTATAGAGACAGTGAGCTCTGCAGTGAGCTGTCTGAACCAATATGGCCTGACAGCCTTTAATTTAGTAAAGCCAATTTTAAAACTGTGAGAATCTCTGATTCTCCCCCAGATGTAGAGAAAATCTACATCTGACACTTCAAGGCAACCAGACCCAACCTGTTGTTGCCTTAGCTGACCGGAAACTGGCAAGAATAACATCTGGAATAATAAGTATCGTCAATTTTACTGAGATTATCAAAATGTTAAGACAAACTATTCATTTCATAATGGCGTTCCCAATTGAGTACAATCAAAACTGTGAAATACAATCCAAAGTCTGTAGCTTTAATTAAGCAGCGGGGTTTTCTTAAGGTCATTATTATTAAATTAGCTGCCCTGTTTCTCACCCTGTTCCCTAAAGTCTTGAGCAGCTCATAAGGTTGCCAAGTTTCATACAAATATAGTAAAAAGCACCAAGTGTGGATTTTCTTCACCGTCTGACTTCTCCCTCCACTAAACGGAGCTAAATAGTGGAAAGCATCTCTCTATGAAACATTGATCTATGCCTTGTTTGACAAAGCAGATTTTTTTTCTCAGCCAGTAAATGTGGCAAAATGTGTTTGACATTGGACTACGTTTGAATGATCAAGACCAAAGACAAACATCAACTGTCATCTCTCACAGCAAAGCTAATCAATTCCCCTGAGTTCCAGAAAAACGTGCTTCAGCTGCTCCCCCGAGCGTCCCACTTCTTTCTGTTCCTCACCCCTCACCTCCTCTTCTCCCGCCTCCCGCTTGTTGTTCCTGTTTGGCCAGCCGGGGAGCATATGCTGTGACAACACGCCCTGGCTTTATTTACACACCATAATGCAATTATATTTCATAAGAGTGTACAACAGTAGCTCATTAGCAGCTTCTGGTGTTGGGTGGGCAGGGTAGGGCGCGTGCCGCTCCACCATCAGCTCCCCCAGGTATACGAGCTGATGCTGACTGAGTTAAAGGGGCCCTTTGGGACAGTCATACACACACACATATAACAGACAGAAGTGTGCATTTTTAAAATAAAAATGCGGTGAATGAACACCACACAGGGGCACAGCTACCACTCAGGTGAGACAGCGTCCCACAAAAAACAATGGTACACGCGTCTGGTCGAGCCTCAGGCCCAGGAAGCTCAGCACAAATAATCAGGAGCATCTCTGTCTATTCACCTGCGTCAGCAGCTCGGCACGGCTAACCGCAGAGAGCAAACACATGATGCGAAGTGGGGGAGGAGAAGCACCTGACAGCCACACAACTGTATGCTAAGACCCCATGAAGGAGGTAAATAATAATGTCAGCTCACATACAACCACACCCCCAATTCAGAGGCTCTAACTTTCATCTCCCTTTTCTTTGCACAAAGGCACAAAATCACAGGGAAGGCATTCCCTCTAGCTTTGCCCTCTCTCTGGTGGCAGCTTAGCTTTTTGTTGTGTCTGCACTTCCTCGACCTACAGTGTGCAAGAACAAGGCCTCATAAGATTAAAATAAAATCTAAACTAAAAAAAGACCAGATGATTAATAACAATAAAAGACGATATATGGGATCCTCAGGAAAATAGGAGTGAACCTTTTAAGAAAAAAATGTTTTTAAAAAAGTTGGAATACCTTTGTATTTATTTATATCAAATGTATCTTTATCAAAAAATATAACATTATTTTTTTGGTTTTAGTATACATAGGTGTGACAGTATTTATTTCAATAAAACCTAATGCAGATGAGTTTAACACACCATGAAAAAATGCAAAATATTAAAGACATTAAAGCTGCAAAATCGTTAGCCGTTATAGTAAAACACACAATGCGATGTTGCGCCTGCTAATGATATAAATAATGAATGCTCACAGTAAAGGCAAATGCAGTCTTCCTGACTGAAGTTCTGTCAAGTTTTACAGTCAGTGCCTCTATAAAGTCTCTGGTCAATATTTATATGTCTCTGTAATTGTGATTCATTTAGGGCTGCAACAACAATTATTTTGCAAATCGATTAATCTAACGATTATTTTATCAATAATCGATTAATAATCGCGTAGCAAAATGTTTCTTAAAGAAGATTTTTTTTACGAAATTAAAACAGGTGAAAATAAAACTGGGTCCTGGATAGAGTTCTGGATAGAGTATATTGACAGCCAAAAAGTTTTTTTTTATTTTTATTAAAAGCTAAATATTTATATATTTTTTACGATTACAGTATAATGACTGTTCTAAGTGGGTTGCTTTGTCAGCTAAAGGTATGTTTTACAGTCTCTATACTCCAACGAATAATCGATTGCTAAATTAGTTGACAATTATTTGAATAGTCGATTAATCATGATTAATACGATCGTTTCAGCCCTAGATTTAATGCTGTTTTTTAAGTAAGCAGGTACAGGGAAAAACTCTTGTTGGGTAAAGGAAGATTTACACTAACAAGTTGATAAAACTAGTGATTTATTTTCAAATAAAAAAAAGAAATTTCAACAAATATTTTGTTTGATGGTCAGATAAGGAAAAAAGCCAGGGCTCCTTTTCATTAAATGAATATCCTGTTAGCTTAAGAGCGCCAATAAATACCATTGAACCTGAACAGAAAATTAATTTAGGCAGGAGTATATGAAGAAAGGTAGGTGTACCATTTGGGTTATTGTGTATTATACCTTATTGTGTCTTGTTGGCACACCAGAGTGATATAATTAAGAAGGCAATGTCCTGAGCTCTTTTGTTATCATTTATTTAACTAAAGCGACAAATCATCTGAATGAGCCAGGTCACCCAATACCTCTGCCCACATTGCGATTCCTGCTCTTAAGTAAACAACAATGGCTGAGGACTACACTGTATTAATCTGGACTGTACAACATTAGCGCCATCAATACCGACAATTATTATTTTCTGTATACGAGGCATTGTGTTTGCCTGTGTGTATTTTCCCCTATTTCACAGACAATAATTGTTTTCAAGTGAATATGTGTTTGCTTAGGTTGTGCGTGTGTTTGTCCATCAAGCATTCTCCTCGACCTGCTGCCGTCTTTTGTCCTGTTAGGTTTGAATGTGTTGGTGTGTGTGTGTTGCCCTTAGAAAGCTTCACTACAGAACAATGATAGTGTTTATGGAAGGTGACGTTAAGAAGCACTGGATTTAATGGGGAGATTTCCTTCATTTGTCAGGGTTCTCTGAATGGCAGAGTTCTCCAAAACCCACAATCTAATGAACTGGTGAGAGCAAATGTTCAAGAGCATGTAGAAATAAGGCAAGATTGCGGTAGTGGGTTCCCACCTCCTTCTCCTCCTCCTGCTCCTTTCTCATCTGCTCCAGGCGGACCTGCTCAGCTTCTTCTCTTTCCTGGGCTTCTCTCTGAGTAGGAAAAAATACATTTAATGTGTAAACAAAACCCAAAAGGCTACTATGCTGCCTGCCACATGTTTCAAAGACTCCGTCACTTTGACTTCATAAATTAAGCATGGTCTCTTTTGATATGCACAGGGTGCATAATCCAAGATACACAAATCGAATTACACTTCAAGTCATGCAGTGCTCTGTAGAAATATTTGTACCACAGATTTATTTTTACTTTAGCAATAGTGTCATACTTGATAGAATAGACACAGGGATTTGTGGCAAAGGTGTGGGAAATTACACTTATTAAAGATTTGAACAAATATAAATGTGAAAAGTGTGGTATGCATATCTTCAGATTCCCTTCTGTACCCCCCATTAAAAGTGGAAACTCATGAAAGTAATAAGTTGTCTTGCATTTGCCCTAAACCATGAAAGATAATGACATTTGGAAGAACATGCTGACGTCAGATGGGACAAAAATGCTACTTTCTTTGTGCAACATGGAAAATAATCTGTTGGAGAAACCACCACTGCACATTATTATGAAAGCACTCTCGCCCCACTGAAGCAGGATGGTGGCAGCATCATGCTGTGCCAATGCTTTCCTAAGCAGGGACAGTCAGTTAAAGGCAAAATTGGTGAAGCTCTGGGCTGAACAATCCTGGAAGAGGCTGTTAGAAAATCTGGTTCTCAGTTTTTGTCATTAGTCTTACATTCAGGTGATGTAAAATCAATTAAATCAGAACTATCTCTGTCTCAGGACCTTCAAAAATGATAGAAAACCCCAAAAGACTTAAAACACCTTTTCTATTTTTTGAATATTAAAAATAAAACAAAAATATATATTTTAAGAGCTATTTCATATTGGAATATGACATTAAATCAAAATAATACATTAAAAACATTTACTAACTAATAAAAAACACTGCTATTTGTAATTGTAACAAGAAAAAATGTGGTAAAGGTAAAAAAAAAACAAAAAAAAAAAAAACTGCTAGCCATTGCATATGATCCTGCAACTGATTCAGTTCTCAACATCAGAAAGGCAAAGAGAAATATTCTGTTCTGGACGTACCTTCTTCCTGTCAGCCTCTAAAGACAGGCGATAGGCTTCATCCTGTTCTCGCTTCACCGTCTCCCTGGCCTCGCGTTCGTCCTGGGTGGAGGGAGATAGAGAGTTGGGCTTGTTTAACAACATCATAAAGGACACAACGAGAACAAAACATCTAAGCTGAAGTGCCGGTTGTGGAAGCCAGGAAGAAAATGCATAATGTCAAGTGTGGTTACGTACAAACAGGTATGAAAGAGTAGCAGTAGAAGGGATTTCATTGTGACCGGATTGTCATTTACCAGACCCCAAACCTCTTTTATGTTTCCCATTTTCAGCTTCACCCTCCCTTTCTCCTTCATTCATTCTGCCCCTCTCTTCCTGTTTGTACAGAGGGAAGGGGACAGGAGGCCTTTCTCTTTCTACCTGCTGTGGCTACAAAGTGTTTCATAAAGACTCAGTCTAAATAAGAGTGTCCTATTGTGTTAACACTGCACAGCCATTCGTTTTCTGTTTTCTGAAGGCCCATGCTGTGTGCCGACCCGGATATGGCAAAGTACGCCCATTGTGACAATCAGAGGACTACTGTGCAGATAGGCAGCTAAGCAAAATGGCAGCGTCTATTGTCGCATTGAATCAGAAAATGCAAAGATACATATGTGCTTTGGTTGGAGATAATAGAGGAATAGTGAAAGGAAACTGTAAAAGAATGGCAGGGAGAGACAAAAGCTTCAAAAGTGCCTGCTATCAATAGACTGACCCTGAGTCACGCAAACAGGTCACAGAGTCCGATGTATGATAGTCACTTTAGTGCTGGTTAAATCATTTTTTAAACCTTTAACAAATGAGAAGCAGTAAAAGCTGTTCTTCTAACGTGTATCGGCACAAACACTGACTCTGAAAGCTTCAACTTAGAAGGAAAAAAAAAGAAACAGATTTTCCACAATTAAAGCGTGGCTACTGTTCAAGTTGGCACGGCATGTGGCATCTTTTAGTCTTGATGATACACTTGGTATTTAGAGAGCGGAAAAAAAATCAAGCTGTCACACTGAAAACAAATAAGAAATTTAAAAGGCTCTTCTTAATTTTCTCTTCAATTTTGGGACTAAGCAGCTCAGGGATTAAGCTGCTTCCAAAAAAAGTTTGGATGCTGGAGAAAATGTAAATGGAAAAAAAAAAAATACAATGCTTTGCATAGTGTTTAAAGTCTACATATGACACTCCGATCTGGAGATATTGTATTTATTTGGTGGGAAACAATGTAAGGCCTTTTATTATGCTTCTCTTTTCTTATTGTGACATTTTGTTCTTTTGACCAGAAAAGAACGTGGTTAATGATAAATATTCATTACTGTGGGGATGTGTATTGATTTTAAAGAATGTGATCAAATTAATGTCTTTTTTTTTAAACCACAGAAATTAGAACAACAAAGTACATGACTGATCTAGAAAATACACAACAATAAATCAAGATGATTCAGTTACAGAATATCAATTGAGACCTTCATAAATGTTTCCCCTTCAGTAATTATTATTTACTTTCTAAATTGATAAAAAGCAAACAAAACTTTTTAGTTTAGGTGCAGAGCTGATAAAAGATTTTATCCTGTCCCCACACCTAAACTTTTAGGCGTGTAAACCCACTCTAGCATAACTGGTGACAGATAAAGAATAGAATATTATTTTCCTTCATATGTTCAAGTTTTCTGTATTTAATACATATAAATTTGGTCCATCTTTTACACAATATATGGTAACTATTTCATAATTTAAATTTTTTTTTCCAAATTTCTCAGTTTATCAAACATTTTTGTGAATGAACAATTTAGAAATTATATCCCCAGCGACTGATATGATGAACACCAATTCTTTCAGTATATAATTTCATTCAACTGTACCAAAATTTCCATTTTATGACCTTTCAGCAACTTTCCCATCATGTTTGCCTTAAAACATCCCGCTCAATCATCCACAATAGCAAACAATATCACCAAATATTTTCATAGAGATTGCTTTTGTTCACGTTTCCTCCATGGCAGTCTTTTCAGAAGATTTGGACTGAAGCATGAGAAGCTGCTCCATGTATAGATTGTGTCAGGAAATTTCACTGTTGACATAATAACCCTTAATGTTCACCTTTATCCTCTCAAGACACATATGTTTCAAGATGCAACCTTAACAGAATCTACATTTATTTCCAACCTTTAATAAGATATTATTCACCTAGTGAGGTGAAGATTTTTTTTATTTTATTTTTTCTTTCCAGTGCCATAAATGTTGTTTTTTTCTAAAAATCTTTTTAGCTAAATTAAACAGACACAACTTTTTAATTTATATTTTTAATTTTCAAAGTCGATTCAAATTTCCACAAATTCTATTTAGCACTTTATGACTTCCTTGACGCAGCAGATATCCTCAAATATAAGTTTCAATTTATATATTTTTTTAATATGACGTTATCCCACCTTAATATAAGATGGATTTATTTGAAGGCTTTTTACACATCTTTACAAACTGTACAGAGAAATGTATTCACACCTGTATACAAACCTAGACGAGGTAAACACTGAGAGGATGTGAATACCTTAAGGTGTAATGGAATTTTAAAACCTATATATAGCTTATTGTCATTCATCCATGTTTTAATTACATTACATAGTACTACAAGTTTTCGTGTTCAGATGTTTTAGTTTTAGTTTTCATCGTCATATTTCACTGCTGATGTCATTTCTGTGGCATTGCTTATTAAAGAGAGTAAATCTAGACTCTTTACTGGATGTTGGTTCTTGTTTGGTTTGCATGACACAATGTTAGAATAAGCTTGTCTACAAAATACCTCCAAAGTACAAAGTTGTTTTCTGAGCAGTTCAAAGGGTCATCCCTTATAAACAGCAGCTAGAAGGACTCACTCATAAAGGTCCCATTAAACTCTGCTATCAGACACTTCTCACACATTTGTAGGATGTGTATCACAACATGACCTTAGAACGATCTGTAAAAATCATTGCTGACGGATGCAGATCACAAAGCCTGGATGTAGTAGTCACTTGGCTAGTAGAGACTAAACTGCAATGCAGACAACCTCAGGAATGACTGTAGTGTCAATATGGCTGTCTACTGTCAAAGTACAGCTGCTTCAGCTCCAGACAGAAACCAAAGATGGAGTAAAAGAGGCGTGTCAGGACTGAGTCTCCGTCTGATAACTGAGGTTGAAACAAGAAAAAGAAGATAAGAAAGAAAACAAATCAAACAACTAACTTGACGAGAACATTCTTCTGCAAGGATGACATAAGAGAAGTTTAAGACCAGCTCACTTGGAGGATGCAGACTACGTCGCTCTCATTCAAGACAACATTGCAGAAATAAAATTATTGCACATGTTTAAAGAAATGCTGCATATTTTCAGAGGACCTTTGCTCTCAAATTTTTCTCACTATAATAATCTTTCTTAGGGTAACAAACACCATCAAAATTACTTTGGGTTTAATATAATGAAAAAAGGGAATACATAAAAAGAAGAACATGTTAAAGGAAGAAAAGACTGCAGGCTTATGACAAATAGAAATATCTCCCATATTTAATAAAATGTCAACAGCTCTTCAGTTAAAACTAAAATGTGTACATACTACCGGCTACGTGCTGGGATTTTATTCATAACCATTCTGTGAAATGTTAGGTCTTGATTTTATGCAGGTTTTAGAGTGTTTACTTGCTGCACATCTCTTGTGCAGCAGCTTGTGTTTGAACAATATTTAACATTTGGAGACTTTTTGTTTTCAGAGCATTTTACCCAAAAAGGCAGCGGATATTGTACAAAAATATGCTCATGTCTATGAAACTGTTATTAACTGGTATCCCTTTTGCAACAATAAAAAAAACCCTAAAAGGAAACCAGTCTTAGCATACTGAACATTACATATACATTCTTTTTTCTGTAAGTTGATACTAATGGCTGTCTATCACCAACAGTGACAAATCCAAAAGAAGCCAGAAAACTGTTTAAATATTAATATAGAAGCTGCTGCTCATTACCCTGGAACTGACTTGGAACGAGTTTAACCCTCAGGTGTGTGTGACTCATTAGGTGTTTATTACTGATACAACAGAGATGCTATGAAGCTTGTGACTGTATTGTAAGGGAGCTAGTTTGGTTGGTTTGTTGAGTCTTTACCAGTTTAAAGCTAATCCAGAGTGACAGCCTGTCATCTGTAGCTACAGTTATTTAATAAAACATTTTGAAGAGTTTGAAAGCTGGACAGAAACCTGTGTTAGTAAGGCATGCAATAGAGAACCAAAACTAAAACTTACCATAATTAATAACAAGCGTCTTACATAGAAAATCTAACTCTAGCATAAAATCTTCTACCAAAACTTCTTAATCAAATTCACTTCACTTTGTTTAAATTGCATCAAATTATAAATAAAAGTAATTTATTGGCCCAGTGTAAGAACTGGATAAAAAGAGCAAGACAGCTTGAGAGAGGAACAATATAAGTACGGGATCATGATTTATAAAGTAGGATGAAGAGGAACTAAAGCAGAGAGCCCTGAAAAAATGTTTGTTCCTTTAACAACTGAATATTTTATCACATTATGATGGCGAATCTGTATATTCATTGTGCATGCCAGATAAAGGGTGTATCATCGTGTGAATTTGGTAATCGACTCAAGTGTAAGTACTAGAATTACCTTCCACTGCATTTACAATGGTAATTTTTTCAGCATATGCCTCTTCAGAAATTACTAAAACCAAGTCAGACTAGGTGGAGACAATATGTGACCAAAGGTTTGAAAGTTATGCTTCAAACTCTCAACCAGCCTTAGTTTTTGACTCTTACTAGGCCCTTCTAAGACATTATTTTAGACCAGCGGTTCCCAACCCTGGTCCTCAGGGACCCCTGCCCTGAATGTTTTAGATATGTTTCTGTTACAGCACACCTGATTCAAATGAGGGCCCCTCTTCTGCAATCAAATGCTGCAAAAGCCTGTTAATTATCCATTTGTTTTTGGTGTGAGGCAACAAGGAGAAACGTAAAAGATCCAGGAAGGGGGTACCTGAGGAACCACAGCTTTAAACCTTACATTCTCTATCCACCCTTAAGCTATGTTGAAAAAGAAGCGCCATTGATTGCCGTTAACTGTTTAACTGTTACGTTGGTCTTTTGGGGTGATGTGTAGGACAAGGTGGCCAATTTACATTTATCTGACTAGAGAACCTTCTTCTACCATTGCTGTCTCCAAAATGGCTAATGCTAGCTATATATCATGTGAATGTCTATTCTTATCACTTTTCTGCTCAAGCCAGAACCTTACAGCCACCATGGGCCACTTGGCTTCTCCCTGATTATTGCTCTAATCGTCCATCCTGTCGTTATAGTTGCCATGCCCTGTTACATTTGCAATTTTGCTATGCTGCCACTATAAGGGAGATTTTCTGTTTAAAACTTTGACACATATTCTGATGCTGTCTGTTCCATATTTTTCTTCAACAAATCAAAGCTACATTTATACTCAGGTTAAACTTCAAAAATGGGGATGCCACACTTTATAGATATGTATTTCAAACTGACTTCGGAAAACATATTATTACGTCCACTTTAGGATCACTTCGATTATGGCATTGCTTAAAATTATACAACATACATTGAGATTATTAGAAATATTGTGGCAAGATACAAAAAAATAAAAAATTCAGGAATACTTTCACAAGGCAATGCAGGAATCCTGTAAGTACCAGACACAATGGTCACAATAAAGAACAAAAAAATCATAACCTGTTAGATGTGAAGTTAAAGAATGTTAGGATATTTTCCCAACCAACTATTATGTTTAAAAAGTAAAACAAATGACTATACGAACATCTCATGAAGTGAAAGCATTGTTAAAAAAATTACTTGGAATAACGCTTTATTGTTAATATGGTGGTCAGAAAAAAAAGGCTTGAAATTTCAACACACATTGCACAGTATTACCCCGAATGTAGTATCTTGTACAATAAACACATCAGAATTTATTAAAAACAATGTTTTCTTACTAGGGTCCAACCCTACCTCATCTTTGATGTCTTCTTGCTGTTGTGCTGTAAAAATCTCCATCGCTCCCATTAATCTCATCATCAGCTCATCCACTGTTGTATTGCCTGAAGAGACAAATAAAAACTTCATAAGATCATTTCAAAACCTAATGCAGACATAAATATATGTTTTGCAATAATGATTAAACCTTTACCTTGAATAACATTTAGAACTTCATTGGATGTTCGCTTGCCCATAACTATAAGGAGCAGGGGGAACTGGTCTGTCTTGTATGTCCGTATAGTCTGTGTTACCACGCTGCCAAAGTGCCTCGTACACATGGTGAGAAGTCTGGAAAATAAGGAAGCTCCAGCGAATCAAGTTCTGTTTAACCCTACAGTTTATTTCTTTTGAAATGTAATCATCTCATCAAAATTTGCAGCTTGGAATAATAATAAAGAAGAAATATGCAGTTCACAAATATGCACATATATTTTCACTACAAATGAAAATGGTACACTCCTCTCCGGATATGAAAAAAAAAAAAAGAAAAATACACACAAATCATGGCATTAAGGACTTTAAAACCAATTCTGCATTTTCTTATTCCATCAAAATGACATGCTATCTCAATTGGAAGCACAGATGATTAGTATGCCTCGCCAGGCGCCCAGAATTGATAGGGCAAGAGAGGATTTCTTATTCCATTACAAAGACAGAACTTTTTAAATTAACATTTCAGAGAGGGAAAAGGGTAGCCGGCAGCCGGGGCCCTGCCAAGCTGCCTGTAAATGTCATAATATTAATGAATTGCTATAGACTGAATGCAAATATAGATTAGCTTCTTCTCCTGCCTTTTAATAAGACCTACTTTAATAACTGAGTGGTAAAATGGAGAAGTAATGGAATGGGTGGAGGGAGGGCAGGTCAGAGAGAGAGCGCATAGATAGAAAGCCAACTGCTTGAGATAGGGGTGTAACTCATTACAGATGGGCTCAAAGCTATAGAAGCTTTTCGCACAACTTCAAAATGGAGAAACTAAACACAAAAGCTCAATTTGATATTAATAATTTCCTAAAACTGAGATGTAATAGTAAAATACCAGGGAAGGAAATGCTATGGACTGCATTTTAGTTAAAACTTCCCCAAATGAACTGAGTCACCCTTGACTGGCACTGAAAGAGATGGGTCATCCTAATCTCAGAGATGATTTTGATCTGACATTTGTCCCCGTTCATCTACCGACCCAGCCGTACCATAACAATAGCCCACAGGGAAACTCTAACCTGTAATGAAAGACCAGAGAACAATCGCTAGACAACAACCTGAAGGGTAACCTAATCTTAAAGCTCTAACTGAGGCCAAGCTGCTTTGGTTTCTAACACAAGAATTCGGAAAGTCAATCTTCGAGAATTAAACAGACAAAACAGCAACACAAAAACTGTAAAACTAAGAAACAAAACCTAAATTTGCATTAGTAATTTAAGAGGCCGCAGCTACAACTTGGAGCACTTCTGATTTCAGATAAACAAGTAAGGACACAGCACTGAGGCCAGGAGGAAGCTGAGTTGCTCCAGGAACTTTGGTGAGCAGTTCAGCACCATCACCCAGGCATAGTTTAACAAGGTAAAGAATGTAATCCTGTCAACCCACGGCCTCTAAACATCTGTATGGAAAACTACACTTAGAGGACAAAACCTGACGAAACTTGCAAATACCCTGCTTTAAGACTGCATCAACAGCCAATGTGATTGACAGCTTCTAATTTGTCGCCCATCCCATCTTATTTACTCTCTATGGATCTCTACAGCAAAAATAGTTAATGTTTCCCTGTGCTGTCATCTCCTCCTAGTTCACATCGAACTGACACATTAAGATATGAGCCGACAGGGAGGAGCTGGCGTTTGCTCCAGCGAGCAGCTGATGAGTCAGGTAAGTACAGTAGCACTGCAGGGAATGTTTCTGCAAGCCACCTGTATGGGAGCAGTCTGGGAACCGGATGCCTTTGTAGCCCACTGTGTCATACACACTTTGTTTCAGAGCTATTATGGACATGTTTTCATTTGGAAGTGACATTTTGTTCTCCCTCTGAACCAGTTATGTTTTCATTTTGCTTTATGTCAAAAAGAGATGTCAAGCATGCAGAACAGGTGTGAAAATTGGTCTCAAAGCCGTTAAGTCTTCTTTAAGACTACAAAATAATTGCCCTGCAGATGACTATGTGAGCCAAATTTTAGGAAGCATTAGCAGGGGCAGAACCCTGTGCAGATCTGGTGCCTACACTGGCTCTTGAGGGCTGCTTTTGGACATTACCGATCTAAAATAATATTCCTCTGGCTGTAAATATAAAGTTGCTACTCTCATGGAAGGAGAACTTCTGATGAAGTCTTATATGTTTAGCAATAACCTAAAAGGTTTTTGTTTTTTTCTTCTTTCAGGATTGCTCATCTGCTTGATTGAGAGTGATCAGCTTCTCTGTCCGCTGTAAAAACCACTTTATCAGAGTATAATTCTATCACCAAACAGCTTTTCCACCAAAGATTGACAATCTGAGAAGCGAATCTTTGCAGCTCTTCTAGAGTTACCATTGACCTCTAGGCTAATTCTATGATTAATGCAGCAATTGCCATACCTGTCCTTTAGAGCTCCATTTGATTCAAAGCTTGGAACATTGTTTTATAACATAATATTACTTACAATATCTCCAATAGCAGTCTTTCTCATTCTGCAGTGGTGGTATGCAAGTACCACCAGGTATTACACAGGGAGCCCAAGGCATTTTTTTATATCAATGAAATATTGGAACTCTAGAAGTGTGTCAAATAAAAAAAATACTTGTCCTATGTGCTAAGACTTCTCATTATGTCTGTAGTGAGTAACATATGGGCACTGTTGCCATCTTTGCCGTCATATTTTCAAACCCTTTTAACAGCTAGATATATTCAGTGACTTTTGTCTGTGTTGTTGGAAACTTTAGCAAAAAACACACAAAGGCACAGAGCTCTGGAGTTTCTGTCTTCAGCTCAAAGTTCTGCACACGTTGCTTCCCGGAGTTAAGTACCAATGTACCCTGTCCAAAGCAGCACTTTGTGCAAGCAGACAAAAATGAATACCCCATCCTTTCTACAAGGGCTCTCTGTTGCCTTTTAGAACAACGTTTATGTCTGGGAAAGGCTTCTCTTCCTTCACCCAGTTAGATGTAAACAGAGAAGCAAGCTAGATGTAGATGAGATGAAAGTTCCTCTGCTGATCCACACAACTCAAAACTGTTCACAGAGTCACACAATCACCTCTCAATAGTTTATTAATTAAAACATATATTTAGCATTTCTAATATGATGGTTACACTAAGCTGGTACTATTGCTCTTGCAGTTGCCTCCCTTTCAAACGTTTTCTATAGCAAAACAGGCCTATATTGCTGTATTTTTTTTTGTCCAACATTATGGTGATACTTGAAGATCCTATAGATACGTTTAATGTGGTACTCAAAATAAAAAAACACAGTTTGAGTACCACTGCTTTATAAATTTCTCCCTGGCATGTCTGCTGTGCTCCTTGGCCTACTGGGAGTAGTTTTTTGTTTTGTTTTTTAACCAATTCTCTTTAAAAATCTCTGACATTATTTATAGGAGCTGGATGACTAAATATAAATGCATTTTACACTTCAGAATTATATTTTTCAAAAGTTTTTGAAAGCCAGTAAATTTTGTTTTTCTTCCTAATTATTTGCCACTCTGTCTTGTTCCATCATATAAAATCCAAATAAATTGCATTGACATTTGTGGCTGTAAAGTGGGTATTATTATTCGGTTATTGCAACTACAAGGCTCTGTCTACAGAGTACTGATAATAAAGCTCTTTTCCCACAATTTTGACAAAAAACTCTGGCATCCAATCACCAGCCTCGCTTTTATGCATTATTAATCAGTTAACGAGGCGGTCTGTGAGAATAGCACATTCCAGTAGCAGCAGGTTTATTGCTTACACACTTAGGATACCTTTCTAACAGCCTGTGTGACTGATGCCAATCACCAGTCACTCCAGATCAGCCGGGGAGCGTGAGAATGCAGGACAGCCATGCATTTGTGAGCGGTTAGCCTGCACATGTGCATGCATGCGTTAGCGGCAAAGCTGCGACTAGCTGTGTGCAATGAAAAGCTCCAGATGTTGCCTCCCTTTTAACGTGCTACAAAAAGGCTCAGCTGGGGCAAAAAGCAAAGGAGGCCAATAGGGGAGAAAAGAGAGCGGAATGAAGGAATGAGGGAGTTTCCTAAAAGGATATAATGGAAGGGGGTAAGGTCAGGGAGCGAGTCTTTCTTAAATGACTACTACCAGAGGGCAGGCTTAACTCAGCAAGTTTAGAGGAAAGAGGGAGAATGTCAGTGGAGAGATATAAATGAGAAAAAGAGCAAGATTTTTTTTTTTAATTCACAGTTTAATCCTAAAAAAAGCTTGAAAATTAAACTGAACAGATGATGTAGGCACCAGCACATTACAAAAACAGGTTAAAGAGGTTTGGACTATCAGAGTAATTGAAGTGAAAGAGATATTTGGATTCCATGGGAGTCCATCTCCCACTGACCCTCTTTTCAGACAGCTTAGTCAAAAATGCCCAATCAGGGGCCTCACCGGGCAAACACAACGCCTTTTTAGCATGCAACCTCCAAGATTAAACACAGAATAGAGCTGGAGAGAGAGCAAAACAGAGATACGGGCATGAACATGTTAAGACCCGTCAAATTTTATTAATTCAATTCAGTTTGTTTATACAGCACTAATTCACAGCATGTCATATTAAGACACTTTACAAAGATTAAAAACATTAAATCGAGTCTCAGTGTCGGATTTGTTAAAAGTTTTTCATCAAAGAAAACCCAGCTCACTGTATCGAGTTATTGACTTTTCAGGGTTCGCTCCTCCTCGATGAGCATGTAGCGACACTACACATTCGCATGCATTGTGTCGTTGACTCAACAGCAATCCCTCAACTACAGATGGTTAAGTACTCCTTCCAGCTTCCTGTATAACCAACAGTTATACAGTTGAACATTTAAAATTCAGTCCAAGAAGTAACCAGTAAGATTCAAGGAGAAGATGGCTGCAATCTTCTTGAACACACTGGTAGCTCTCAAGTCTGTAGGTCATTTTATAGTGAGATACATTCAATATCCCTTTTCTCATATCCACCTTAATATTAATGAAAACTGTTCACTTCTCCAGACTGGAATTCAGACATGAATAAAACATAAATATTTAGCTTGCAGTCAGCCTTAAAGGCAAAGTTGCTGCCATTTTGAACGTTAAAGCTGTCAGGATAAAATACCTCAGACTATAACTGATAGGTACAAGAGATGCTTATAGAAACATGTGTGTAATCATTTAATTAAAGTCATAGATATCGATATAAAAAGCATGAAAATAGCATGGTAACGAAGAAATGGTAAAAAAACAATTTTCACATTTCAAACAAGTACAGAAAGTTAAGTTTGTTTTTTCCTGATTTGAATTGAAAGAAATACGTTTTTATTTTTTCCTAGTTTCAGCAAACACATGGAGGCCAATAATGGAGGAATAATCATAAAATCTCTCTAACATCTAACCTCCCTGTCAGAACTGATCTGTCAGTTTGATACTGGTTTACTTTCACCTCTGATTAGTTCAGCTAAAGGCTGAGTGGGTCCTAAAAACCTGAAGTCCAAATCAAAAGTCTAATGACTGTGAAAAAGATAAATGAATAAATGCTGAGTCAACATTTTATTTCATTGATGCATTAAATGATATATTTTGTTCCTTCTTAAACCTTAGGGATAAAATCTCTATGATTTCTGAAAACCATCTTAGACACTACACCACTTGTTGTATTGGGAACTAAAAAGTAGATATGTATAGTAGTATATATATTGGATGTATAGGAAAGAGATCTTTTAATAAATTCTCAAAACCTTTTAAGGTGGTATTAACCCCATAAATACTTTTTGTTAGGAAAATGTTAGGAACTTATTTTGACTCCCATTAATATTTGAAATGAAATCCAATTATTTCAACTTTAAGTTGGAAAATGCACACTTGGTATTATTGCTAATCAGATGAAAAGCAGCACTGATGGAAACAATGAGAAATGAGGTGCTTTACCTGGCTTTGTTAGCTTCTTTAGTGACATCCCAGGCCCATGTGATGAAATTCTGGCTCAGGTAGGAGACAATAGAGTCTGCACACATCATTTGGGAACAAAAGACGTTGCTGAGGACGCTGTCATCATTGTGGAGGTAGATGGCCAACAGCTTTCTCTGTAAGAAAGGAAAAAAAGAAGATTAGAGGCAGAAAATACAAGAATATTACCATATAGAATCAACATATTTGCCTAAGTGATATGAGATGCCTTTTTCTTTTCTAATTTCGAAGATGAATTGTTTTTAAAAAAGGCTATTAGACAGAGAACGGGCTAAAGAATGGATTTTTTTTTCACCTTTCGTAGAAGCAGCTTAAGGTATAATTGCAAAGTAGCAATAATGATGATTGCAATAAAACAAGCAGTTTTTCTTTAAAAACAGAATGACATTATTTTCGACTTGAGATGCACTTATAGGCTTATTATTAGTTATGAAAAGTATCTCTAGATTTGAAAAATCTCATTAAATATTACTAGTTCTTTAGACAGAGGTCGCATGTTTGACTTAAACACACCAACCCCCTTATTTAATATTTTCTATTACACTGAACAAAAAGTGCATCATAGTACATGATGTTTACTATTTGTAGACAGGAAAACAGATGCACTTCTTAGTTTAAAAGGATTTAGTGATGATCATCAGCATTTGACTTTCTGACTACTGATTAGAGTTGATCCAGAAAAAGCACCCCTTGCAAATATAATTAAGGTTCATCTATTATCTGCCATTTTTACTGCATATGGGTAAGAGAACAAGAAGCAATATTAAAGACAACTAGGCGAAGGGCCTTTTACAGCTCAAAACGAGGCCACAGCTGACAAAACCAGCAAATAGCAGACACAATCAAAAGGAGAGTGGTGTAAATAAAACTTCTCATAGATGCGAGGCAGATATAGCAAAAACAAAACAGACAAATCACTCTATTTATTTTATACCAAATGCCAGCAGCCTGCTCAGGTTAGTAGCAGCAAGGCCAGACAATATTGACGAAGCTCCAAATCCGGGGATATTGACACCATCATATAAGCCTGCTAGATTTTCCCTTCTGACAATCTAATTAAAAAACAAACACACCCACAAACGTAAAGGGTTTGAGGGGACAATGTTGGAAATAATGCTCTTTAAATTACACGTCACTTTGGGCCTTATAAAAGAACAAACAAGAACACTCAATCTGTGCTCGGTTCATTTTAAGCAGGGCTGCGATGGTGGGAGCTAAGGGGCCTGTTTCTCAGGAGCAGTAATCTAGGATACGTGCGCCAGAAAGCAAAAGAAATACACAGTGCGTAAGATGTGAGGGAAACTGAAAGAAGAAGTTGTGCTATACTGTGGCCTGTGTCGAATAGGAATGGGAGAGCACTGCTGTGTTTGCTCAACGATTAGTGCTTTAGAATAATCTCCAGGGCTCCTACAGAGGAGGACCTGGGGACTCATTCACTGGGCTGATTCACCAGCCTGAAAAGATTAAACACTCATGCTGAGAAGACAAGCAAATTCAGTCAAGAGGGAGGAATGAGTCTTAGGATAGTGAGAGTTTTACAACCCGAGAGAGGGAGGGGGAACCTGATACACACTCGAATATTGGTGTCCCAACCTGAATTTAAGTTTGAACCCATAGGCAAAGAAGGATTTATACTCACAAACATGCATGCTCAATTAGACCAAGTGTAAAGACTAATCAAAGTAGGCATTTTGGCCAACTGAACTCATTCATCTTAGTTAAACTGTCCATACCCCTCCGTTCCCTCTCCACTTTCAAAGTGAGACCTATTGTGTTGCCTGTCTCAGGAGGGAGGAGCAGATCCCTCAGTTTAGCTAAATTACTGGGTCCAACCTGAGCTAGATAGTGACCCCATAGCCCTTCCTCACACCTGTTCAACACATCTAAGATTGCCCTGTGAGAGCAACTGACTAAAGATTTCACACAGTAGAAGCCTCATCATGGTTGTATCTATGTGCATCACTTAAGCAGCATTCTTTCAAAAATTAACCAAGGAAAGTACTTTTAAAACAATTTCTAAAAGTCAATTCAAACAAACTATTAATCCCATTTAGACAGAAAAAGGGGCTTAATTACTATTTTCTCTGCTCCTCTTAAAAACCCTAGTTTTCGAGGGCCACAGCAAATCTTAAAAGTTGGAGGACACAGGTCTTTAGGGGTTTGAATAACAGACCACTATGTAAATACAAAAAAAAGAAAGGGGCTGAAACCTAAAGACAAACACTGGTAACATTGATAAACTCACTCCAGACCAATAGGTGGCAGTGAGGTAGCTAGAGTAGTGTTTCTCAACAGAGTTGGTATCGCCCCCTAGGGGGCGTTTAGAAGAGGACAGGGGTTCTGGCAATATTATTTGCAGAGGAGGGGCAGTGGCGTTCTCTTAGGGGGGGTATTTGCATGAAGACAGTTATACACCGAAGACGCACAATTATACCAGTAAAAACTTTGAACTACTTCTTAGAGGTTGTAGTTGGCAACATTCAAACATGCATGATCCTGCAACTATGTAGACCTACTCCTCCTCTGCATTTCCACCAGCTTCTTGTGGCAAAGTCTGTCCTACATTAAGAAGAACAGGGACATCACAGAATCATCTTTTTTAGAAGGTGTTTTAGTGATCACTTGGCACCAAAATCTAATTGTAACCACTGATGATTGATTTCACATCTCTATAGCTGGTGTGGTTAGCAATGCTCGCTGTAATCAGAGGTCTTTGTGTCTCTAGAGTAAAATAAAGCCTTCAAATAGCAAGACTCCAACAACCACAAACATTTCTAAATCCAAAGTGAACATGACTACCAACAGTAACTCGGTGAAAGCAGTCCCTAGTTACAGAGAACATATTTTCAGTCCTCTTCTGCCAGACATCCCTGGAAAAAAGAACAGTTGGTTTACACTTTGGAAAAATGTCTTTAAAGTGTTGCCTTGTCTTTGTCACATCTTTTTTTTTTTAATCAGATTTTAACAGAAAAGATGTACAGCTGATACATGATATAAAGTATTCGCTAACAGATGAAAGTTAGCTATCCCATTGAGATACTACGAACAGTAATGCTGAAGGAAACCAAGCTTCTTCCATGCAGACTTGCTGTATTAAAAACTGGCTGTAAAACTTGTCCATATTTTCTGTTATGTGGAGTACAATCTTTCATTTTTTCAAACAGTGGCTTACATAGAGATATGTTCAGAAAAACAAGAGAGAATACACTACGCATTAAAAAGTGATGTTACTCATAAGTATAAATCCCACAATGCAGTAAAACTAATATTCTCAATATTCGCTCTGCACACCACATGGTACTCAGCCTACTCTTAGCTGCTGGGCCACACTACACTGGAGAAAAGCTGATATTAATAAAAACAAAATACCGGCTGATATTGTTGTTTTATCACAGTAAATGCTGTAAAATCACTATCAAAGTGTTAAGCCCCATATTTCCCTTACACCTGTGTGATTCAGAGCTTTACAATTAGGACCTTTGACTCATTGTGTTTGGAATCCTCCTACTGAATAAATGGATTGGGTTTGTTTGTTTTTTGTTTTTTTTTTCCTCGAGGAATATTTAAAATATATTATATAGAGAAAAATCCTGGAACATCTTACTTTCAAAAAACAAATAAAGCTCTTAATACTGGCTTTGGAACAGAATCCTTCACAGGTCCAACTCACAATCAGCAGAAACAGAACATCTACCGGCTCAAACTCGTTTTTCACCAAGTTACAAAAATTGCCCTCCACTGATCATCATTCGGTGCCCACTAGAATATTAGCCAATGCTTAATTTTTTACAAGCTAAATAGATAGTTTATAAAGGATTAATATAATTATTCTAAAAAGTACATAGATATGAGAACTTTAAAAGGGATAACTGCAATTAAAAAAACAAGAAAATACAGGTTATAGTAACATTTATTGTAATATTACAAAAGGAGTATAATATTATATCTTTTTGTAATATATGTAACCCCAGACTACATCTTATGGAGTACAAAATCCATGATCACCTATTAATTACAGGAACAAAAAAGTCAATTTCTTAGATGACATAATTATCCTGCTTGTTAGACCGTTCATGTCACCAGCTAACTGGTGCTATTTCACTTTTCTATTTCTCCATCTGATGGACATAAGTACACCTAAGAACCAGACTTCTGCTGCATCTGGCTGCTGTTCTTTTCTCTCAAGTCCTCAAGGCTATCGCTAGGATCTGAAGTGGATACTTGGCATTGATAAATCCCCAAACTCCTCTCTTCTTCAAGGCTATGAATTTTTATGTGTCTTTGTGTGTGGCAGAGAGGAGAGAGGAGTGAAGAGCGAAGGAGAGTGGGGTTAGAGTGATTAACCACTGCATTGATGGGGATTTAGCGAGGATCGCGGTTAGTGATGGGTGGCCTATCACTCTGTACGCCCTGACTAACCATCAATCCCCGAGAGAGTTCAGCTCAGCTCGACTTAGCTCTGCAGCCCAAAGCATTTCATTAAGGATGGATTGAGTCTATCTCAACAGTGCCCCAACACACACCTTCAGAAACACTTCATCAAATGTAGTGTTTTGCTTAGTGATTAGACTCTCTCAGGCTATGAGCATCTGAGACTGATTCCCTTGTTTATAAAGCAAGAAGTTGTCTCTTTTCAGCAAGATCTGCGCTCTTCTAACACCCCCTTAATGAAGTACTACCATGATTACACAAAGCCTGGATCTCGGTTTTAATGGAAGCAAACATAGCTGTATCGATAGAAGATGAAATGGAATAATTCACACACGTGCTACAGTGTAATAAAAACATAAATAATGAGCATGCTTTGGGTTGTCGTCCATATTGAAAAAGTTGCTACTGCTTTCCTTGAAATGGTTCTGCACATATCAACTCTCTGAAAAAACATTTTAACCAGAGCACAGTTGGCAGGCTAAAGGAACCTCACAAAATACAGTAAAAATAAATACTTCTTGCCCCTTTGCTGCGTAGAGCACAATGGTACAAAGAAGCAAACACCAGGGACATCAGCCATATTGTGCTGGCTTAGACGAGGGATCAGCTGGGAAAAAGGCAGGATGCCAAATATCTTTTTAGTTTGTCTGTTTACTTCTTTTTCTTTCAATCTTTCATCTTACAAATAAGCATTCTGACTCATTTCAAGCCGACATGTTGGCCTGATTCTCGCTTTTTCAATGTTCTAAATAATGCATCATCACAGACATCTTTATCACCGTTGCTCTTTGTTTGCCTGATGATGTGAACCATCCCTCCCCCAAAACATGTTCCTGTGTCCTCTCCTTCTAATAAGGCCGTAATCCACACAAGCTGTCAGTTGATACAGGAATCCTAACAAAAAATAAGCTAAAAATAAGAGCCTCAACTTTCAGGTTGAAAACGTATTCATCTAATGTTAATAAATCAGTGTTACATTTTGGTAATATTCACTGAAAAACAATAATGACAACTAAAAAAAAAGGTGTTTTACTTCTTTTACAACCACAGACTCCAAGAGGTGTTCTATTAATCTGCTAAAATTTTATTGAACTTAAATTCAATACATCTCCAGGCACTTCACAGAGTGAAGGTCATGGAATCTGACAGTCTTTAAGAATTGAACAATTAGGCTTCCATTAGGTTAATTGTTCTATACATATTAAAATATGTAACACCTTAGATCTAAAACACTTGGAATCCATCCAAGTACTTTACTTTAAATAGAAACAGGTTTTAATTTTAGCTTTGCTTTGATGTAAGTTCACATATGTGAAGATGTCATAAATTATTTCCCTGATACATGAAATTATATGGTTTGAACAAACCACATAGAGGTATATATAATGAGGATAAAGATAGCCTTAAATACATTACATTAACACAGTTAACATTTTTTTAACAGTCAGCCTTTTAGATGCGGGTTAATTAATAAAAATACATTATAAATTTAAAACATAAAAGCATATGGCATATTGAAATAAATATGTCACTATAGATTCTAAGTCTTGGGGTCCTAAAATCCTCCATTGTTTCTGCTGCTGCTCTGCTTCATCTGTGTTTGTTTGTTTTTTTACTGCTGTGTGGCAGTGGTGGTGTAGGTACCTGCTCAGGGGCCTGCCCCTTCTTATGACGACATCATCATATGGCAATGCCAACCAGACACACTGTATTGCACCTGTTTAAGAATCAGATCTCGTCTGGAGTCTCAGCATATTATTACCAATTTTTGCTATTATTTTACATTTCATTGGTGATCTAAAGTAGCCAAAAATAGAAACAGTCATTCTCAATCTTTAAGGAAACTCTGCCTTCTAAGACAAGCTGAGCACTGCCATTTAACAAGGTGACACAAAAAGTCTCAGTGCTTCTTGCTATTCTGTTTATTAAGCCCTAAGGGCAGGGGAGGAAAAATGGCACATCAAAAAAATTACTTTTATAATGATTTTTAAACAAAGAAAACAAAAACTATTCTACTTGTAGAAAATGAATGATTGTTGTTAACACAAAGTTAAAAGTAGTTTAGCTTAATATGGCTAACTGACCAAGCTAAAAGAGGTTAACCTGTTAGCTACTGAGCACAGCTAAACACAGTGCTACCCAGCTCTCCCCCTTGATATCATTGTCTTGCAATTATTTATTTATTTATTTTTTTAATAATAAACCAGTTTCAGTTTTGTTGTCAATAGGGTAAAACTTCATCTGTCATTTGACACGCTAACATTACATATGCTCCGATGCTGCAGACGTATTGTTATTATTATTGTCTGGGCAACTGCAATGTTTTAGGTCATGTTGCAAAGTTCAGTCAATCATATAGCGTAACGCCACTGACATGCAGAGGACCTCAGAAGATCTGACCACCCGAGCAGGCGCTCGGGTGACTCAGTGATCATGAAGTAGTCCACAATCTTAAAAAGGTTGGGTGTATATATATGTATATATATATATATATATATATATATATATATATATATATATATATATATATATATATATATATATATATATAT
>NW_015150483.1:141135-145598 GCF_000732505.1 Cyprinodon variegatus
TTCTTTCCCTCCTGGCCCATAATCTAATGTTTTAACTGACTGAATTTTCCCCAATAGGTTTTATGTTAGTTGTTTATAGGTTCTATTAAACTGACGGCTGTCAGGCCTGGAACTTGCTTGTGAAAATGTGATACAGTTTGTTTTTTGATACAACAAAGACAGTAATGTTCTCCAGCAAAAGCAGAAGAGATCTGAGAGAACAGATTCCCATCAACTACCTTAAACTGGGGAAATGCTGTATTCGTGGGTGTATATATATGTATATATATATATATATATATATATATATATATATATATATATATATATATATATATATATATATACATAAAATATGTAGCCCTGTTGTAATTTGAAAGCAAGTCAGCTGTCAAGACGTTAGTAATAGTACCAACTAAAACTTCTTAAGTTCCCACCAGCTCAGTAACAAAAAGAAAATACAAGTACTGTCCCCAAGTGAATTTAGAATGATTATTCCATGTTATCTTAATTAAAGACAACTTCTCACCAGACTAGGAAGAAGACCATATGAAGTAAGAATGATATCAGTGCTGAAGGTCAAAGTCTAATTTAACCAAATACAGTATCACATTTAATCAAAACCATTTCCAAGAGATCTTCACAGCAGAACGTTTTACTTACATCTCTGGCTTTGCCGTAGAAGGCCTCTTGAGACGCTGCCTCCAAAGACCCAATATAGAACATCGGGTGGGTCTCTCCATATCTGATACACAGATAACAACCAGACAGTTCATTGTTTAACACAGTACCTCCATAAAGGATGGGTTCCTCTGTAGATTGATCTTACTATCATCAACTGACAAGATGCCCACCTTGAAGAAAATTCGGCAGTAAAGTAAAGTAAGGCATCCGCTTCGTTCTCACTGTTTTCTGGCACTGCAAGATAAAGGACTCAATCTGTCAAACTCTGAATGCTTGTTTTCAAACCATAACTATGATTGTGGAGTAAAAATAAGAGCCTGATTAGGGTTTTGAAGCAAAATATTTTATACATACTCATAGGTGATTTCCGACAGCTTGACGAGGTCATTCCAAACATTTCTGAATCATCCACCCCAAATTCTGACGCATCTTCGTAATCGTCCCCCTCACTGTCACTGATCATATGGACATCTGTACACTAAAGAAACAAATCTTTATATTAGAGTGGGTTAACATGCAGGTAACTACTGGATAGGTACTGTAGAGAAGTGAGGACTGGGTTTGTTTGTTTCCGCCTATGTACCTCATCTGTTGGTTCCTGGGCGTTAGCTGGTGAAGACCTTCGACAAACACTGAGGCGATGGCAAGGATAGCTGATTCCAGACAGAGCTAACGTCATCTAAAAGAGGCAAGAGCACCATTAACTTTAACAATAACATTTACTTCACACATAAATCAACCAGTTTAAACAGAATAAAGTATGTATAGAACAAATTAAAATACAGAGTAGAGTTCAAGGTCAGTCAGACTGGATGGAGATAAACAAGGATTAGCATCTTTCACCATTTTTTTTTTAATCTTTCCATAAGCATCAACAGGACTCATTTTTGGAGAATCGGCCCTGCTGGAAGATTAACCTACATCATATTCAAGTGGTTTAAGGTTTATGAAAGGGTTCCATCAGGTTTGCCCAAAATGTATTCTACCAAGCCATTATCAACTTTGACCAACTTACCTGTCCTTTCTTTCAAAGGAAACCGTTCCCACAGCACGGTGGTGCTATCACCATATGAAACAGAGAAGATCTTTCGTATGTAAACCAAAAACTTCCGTTTATTTTAAATGACCCAAAAAAAAAAAAATAATACATTTTCCAAACTGGTTCGTTTGCATGCCTTGTGACAAACTGTAACAAACTGGTTTATGGCTTGCTATTGAAAAATCACTCTTTGCTTTCTCTTTTTCCAAATTTGCTGAATTTACAGTTCAGTGTCATCCTATTGATAGATTCTCCTTCCTAAGGTTTGGAGTTCTGCGGTTCCTCCAGAGTTAGAAGTGATTTCTTGGCTGATTATCTGAATATTATTTCCCTAGCATATCCTGTCAGTTGAACAGAACGCCTAAAAGAACTGAATAGCTTTCTAACCTATCCTTGCCTATACAAAAACTGTCTGCTGGTCCTTATTTACTAACGTGCTCCAACCTCTGACGCCTTCACAGAACAACTGCATTTATATTGAGATTAAATTGACTACCGTAATTTTCGGACTATTAGTGGGACACCTGAATATAAGCTGCAGAAGCTAAATTGCATGATTTGTACATATACAAGCCGCACCGGACTATAAGCCGCAGGTTTTTTTATGTTTAATGTCTGTCTTTCTCGCTGTCGTTCTGTCTTGTACCACTCGCGGTAGAAGTCTGCTTCCGGAGGACCTCCGTATTCCCTCGCGGCTACTGTACTTGTGTGTTGGAGCAAATGTGTTGTTAACATGGTGGATAGTAAAATCCATAGATTTAGGTATTACGCTAGTGGCTGTTGGCTGTAAAAGTCCATAGATAAGCCGCATTGTTATAAAAGCCGCAAGGTTGAAAAATGGGGAAAAAGTCACGGCTTATAGTCCGAAAATTACGGTATTTACTAAATGGATGACTTCCAAAACAACAGATTGCTAAGGGTTTTGTTTAGGGGTATCGGAGTAAAACAGGCCAATCGAAAATGCAAGCAACATGTTTCTGGTTGTTTGTAAAAAGGTTTAAAAACCTCTTCTCATTTGATTCTTTACTGTCTGTATCTATATTACATTAATAGCATTGAATGTTAGATGATTGACAAATGAAAGGGGTGGCTTTAACATAAAATCTGAAAAAGTCTGAGCAAAAGAACTGCTTCCTAATACAATGGATACACTCATGGGTGCCTGGAAGAGTCATAGTACATATGACATTTCTAATGCCACTAAATCAAAAGCATGGTTTTCACCCTAATGAGGACTTCCATGTGGTTTCTGAACACCTGCAACAGCCGCCATTGAGGCTCTATGTCTTTAGAAAAGGAGCAACCGACTAATTAGCTCCCAGACCCAAAGCCAGCATTGAAAATATTGGCATTCAGCGGGGACTCATTACATCTAGTATCTGCTGGTTTAACCTCCAGGGATGGCAACAATATAGCCAAGAAACTTTGGTGTTATTTGAAACCAAAGAAAGTATGTAACCATCAACATTTACAGGTAATGAAGAGACTTTTTTTTGTTTTGTTTTTAATGAACAACACCTAAAAGAAGGATTGTTTATTGTGTAAGCATGTGTCCCTGATTGTTGTTATACTGCACAATAATGTAACAATATGTTCACTGTTTGACTTTGTGTTAAAAGTCCACCACAAAGACCAGATGTAAAGACTTTTCTGGGAGAGTGCACTTCCAAACAACAACAGAGACACACATCACCCATACTGAGTGTGATAAGGGAAAAGCAGAAGCTGGGCGTCCCCTGCAGAGGTCCTGTGATCTGTTCTATTGTCAGGTGCAAAGACACACAAAGAGCAGCTGGACACGGTTGAATCAAGAGACGATTACATGCAACGCCAATTGAATCTGAAAAGGAACGAAGAGGCTGAACAGAGCTGTTTCACAGAAACTAAGCGACTGCCCATGATGCCCTCAACTTCTACAATAGGAGAGATCAGTGTAGCCAGCAGACCTTGAATGCAATATGGACCCAGATGTTCTGCTGTTTGACTAGAACTAATAAATAAAACATATCTGCCAAAGTTCTCATCTTTCTGTAATGTTTTTTGCACTAGTTAATATTCTTTGATTGTTGAAATTCAAGTCAGCAGCAGGCAAACTCAGGATGTTTACTCTTTTATAATGATCCTTAAGAAGCAAACAACTTTTTTTCTGAGGTCTTAAAAAACATTGACTGAGAATACATTGAAACCACTTCTAATATTGACTTGTGTCGATCTCTCCTTAGTCATTATTAAAAGAGAAGAAAAGCAAGTATTACTGATGCCATCTATGAAACAATAATATCCAGATGCAGTCATCCCTATGTTGTCTTAAGCACATTGGCTGGACTGGACTAATATTTAAGCAACACAAACCCAGTAGATTACCAACGATGGAACACGCCAACACAAGACTACCATGTTATAATCAGTAAAGGATATATGTGTTGGACTATAACAAGAATGACAAAAAAAAAAAATTGGACAAAAAAATACTTTGGCTCTCATTTGTTTTTGATTAGTAGTAAAGACAAGCGAGGATGGTCGCCTATAGCTCAGCCTAATTCGTATAAACCTGCTAATTATTTCTTATACATGCATGAACATGTACATGAGTGAAAGTTCTTGATTATTATCGCTACCAAGACTTAAAAATGAAAAAAGTACAGATAATAAGAATAATCGCAAATTAAACAGGTAAGCAAAAATGAAAGTTGCCGATATCTTGTAGTTTTCACTAAAAACCGACCATGACTGAGAATTATTTTTGGCTTTCTTGAGATAA
>NW_015150483.1:145709-164617 GCF_000732505.1 Cyprinodon variegatus
ACGTCTGCATCTTACTGGGACAGTAAGTGATTAAGAGAGCAAGACTTCTAGCAGAGAACAGGAAGGCTTAACGTACTACAGCAAAAGTGCTCTGGTTTACATTTTCAAACTCTAAAAAACCTCTAAGACATAGACTGCAAACTAATGCAATTCAAACTACAAGGTTGAGAGATTTTAAAATTTGTTTAAAATATTAACTCGGTAGTAAAGTAGTAATAAAACTAGAAGTAGACAGACTACCGTAGTTGGTATTTTGGGCTAATATTAGCATTTCTCTCATGTATCGGCACTGGTCAATACGTGCATCTGTTCATTGGTGCCTTCAGCAGCCGTGCCTCATATATAGTGCACTATTTTCATTTGCAATCTATCAGTCAAGTTTTGATTAATATGTTAGTAAAACTAATTTTTCTTTTTGTTTAAAAGGAGACTTCTTTTTTTTTTATCATTTTGTCTTCTATACCACTTAAGAGGAAGAAGAAACTAAAACTAAAAAATCAAATCATTGTCTATCCGATCAAACAATAAATACTGCTCATGGCAGAAAGGCTAGAATAGGCATTACTGAGCAATTTTATCTTCTTAAGTTCTTCAGAAAAAGGGCCTATGGCCAAGTAAAAACTGCAAGAAACAGCAAACCAGGCATAGAACACAAAATGTGTGCATTTCTACTGAAACAAGAAAAACGAAAAGGAAGAAACAGTATTTAAGCTACAGATTTCAATTTCTAAAAGAAAGGACTATGTATAATGAATTATGCAATATTTGAAATACAATGTTGATATGAGAACAGGTATTCTCCTTGGTTTAAGAAAAGCCACGGCCAATTAGGACCTCATATGTGTTAAGCCTTAAGAGTTGAATTAGCGCAGATGGCTGTAGGTGCAGAGCCAGACGAGGCCTGATCCTCCTGGAAGACAACAAGTGGCCCCAAGTCTATTTCTTTTAACTGAGGGGCAATCAAATGTGAGAATCCTGACAGCGATTATTGAAACCCTTTAGGCTGCATTTCACAATGAGAGGCACTTGTCCAACAACCTAATAAGTGTTTAAATAAAGTAGATCACTTCCCCACAAAAGGACAGCCTGAAGGGTTTGGAAGTGACATTGATGCCAGGAGGGGAGCTGAAAATGGGGAAAACTGAGTTGAGTGCTTCTCAGTATTCTTCCTTGCTTTGACCGGATGGCTTTCCCCAATGTTGAAGTACATAAGTGCAGCTTGGCAGTTCAGTGATAAAATGTGGAAACAAGGTTGAAGCGCCGGAGGGCATTAGGTCGGGGGAGAAGAGGTGGGTAACGCCCCCCTTAAATGACCCTCTCTCACATCTCCACACAAAGGAAACTGGCTCCTCTTTTTTGGATTCTTTTAATTAACACTTGCATTGAGGCTCTAAGTATTCAAAGGCTGATACAGGGAAAGAATTTTCTCCCTCTCTTTCCCCCACCTCTCATGCACCTCTTCCCTTCAAACATTTTCCCTCCCTGGTCCTCTTCTTCTCTTTTTCACTCCCTCCATTCCCTCTCTGTTTCATTCTTTTTCTTATTTTCTAGAGGAGGCAGTGTTTGGATTAGATGTCTGGCTGTGAGTGTGAGATAATTACCACTGACAGCTGCACTGAAGGCAACCACAATCACAGCAAACCAAACCACCTCACACCAGAATGGGAGTTATCGAGTAAGGGGAGAACATAGACAGATGAGGAGGAAATGAGATAAGTTTGTCAAGAGTTTATAAGGAAAATACCTGTATCAAAAGAGTGCTGCTATCCATCTGTACATGAAAGTAATGATATTGGACTCTATTGAAACACAGCGAGAGATCAGAAGTTTGTCACCTTAGCCAACATGGCTGCATCATACAATTTGGTGACCGCAAAAATAAATATGATGGAAACTCTCTATATAAAAATATCTTAATATTATATTTTCAGAATGTAATATTTTGTATGCAGCGTTGGTTTGGCTGTAAGGTGTTCCTGCCAAATGAACCTAATTTCTCTTCTTCTTCTATACCATCCACAATGTCAGAAAAGCTGCTGACATTGTGAATGTTATGACAATGGAACTACAACTGCCAATCAAAATCAGTCTTCTGAGGGTTGGTGAAATCATTAAAATAAATTAAATGAATAAGCAAAAATAAATAAAATCACATGCCACCTAATTCTGAGGACAATAATTTGATGATCTCTTTAACTCATCCCTAAATACCTAAAGTAACCAGTTTGGATTTTGTGCAAAAAAAGAAAAAGAGTAGTATCCACTAGATCTGAGTCATGACTTCAGAACCAAATACAGTAGAATTAAGAGTTTATGCACAATTTGGATTGATCTTGGGATTAATTTGCCTTCAGGTTTAATTACTTTTAAATCACATTTTTAAAAGAGACTAATCTATAGAGTTCTAAATATTAGGGATGTATGGAAATATTATATTAAGGTGAAACACAAGAAAGTTCCCCAATGATTCTACCAAGGTTAAGGGCATAACAAAAAATGTCCGTGGTAAATTAATATTTATGAATTTTTGTAGTTGATTTATTGAAAGGCCTTGATTTTAGTTAGGGTTAGTACACACTGCTGCCAAAAATAATATGATTCTAATATTAGACATCATTTATTTTGGTATTTTGATTTTTGGCCTTTGGCTTTTTTTTTGGTTTCAGACAATTTTCATGTTGTTGCACCCCCAATAAATACGTAAAACTTATCTTGTAAAATATACAAGAGTACCGTCACTTTATAAAAAGGCTTAGACAAATATTTAATTCCTGTTTTATGAGGAAATAATGTTTTTGTGTTATTATTATTTTAGGAAAATATGCGCCTAGCACAAAATTCATAAAAAGGAAAATGACAGAATATGAAATGAATAACGATAAAGATTCAGAAGCTCAGCTCAAAGGTAAAGATAGATTGAACTAACTGAATTGAACAAAAATTGCATTAGAAGCTAAATTTTGTCAGACTGGCTAATTTAGTCCTGAATGCCACCGATTAAAGGGGGGGGTTATGGAGTGCCTGAGCTTACCGTTGAGCCCTGTTGCTCTGGAAACCATCAGGCCCACCTCAATAAACCCTTGGTTTCACCGACGCCTATCAGGTGGAGAAGGATTCCTTTAATGTCAGCAGGGAAATGGAGAGAGGCGCTGCCCTACAAGGCGAGGCACCTCGGAGGCTCCTCGACATTAATACATTAGCAAACACCATGAAACACTGCATAAATGTCAGCAATTACAGGCAGGGAGGAGGGGGCGGGATGCAATACGGATGTCCCACTGGCTGTCAATCACTACACCAGGTGTGTAGGAGGCACTGCCAATCATAGCGGCACCAATTGAGATAAGGCGCGGCTGGAAACAGACCAAGCTTGATCAAGTCTTCCCAAACAGCAGAGGACGTTAATGTTCCGTTGGCCTCTCAAATCAGCTGTTGCACAGACCTCTGTCATCCTCAGCACTGTTCAGCAGAGCTTTGCCAAAGCCTCAAGAATCAAGAGGAATTTGAAGCTAGAGCTACATTGTGGTATTCGCAAATAATGCCAGAGTATTTGTCTTAATCTACTTGGAGTAAAATGAACTCCATCAAGTTTTAACTATTGCAAAGTCCAACATACTTGCATCTGACTGGGAACTTTTTCTAGTAATACCATGACTGTTATGATGCAGTAAAACCCAAAGAAAATGAAGACAAATGCTAAAGTAAACATTCACACAAAGACAGCGCGAGTCTCCTAGAGAGCCTCTATTTGGCTACTCAGAAAAAAAAAAAAAAACATTATAAACTGTCTTCTAGAGAATACAGCGAGATGACATTGGAACGAAAACTAAACAATTACAGGAAGAGTTTAGCCCGTTGGTAAGTTATGAACAGCTGAAATTTAAAGGATTTGAATGTGCTGAATTCAAAGATATGACTGAAAAGTGATATTTCTAATATTTGGAAATCTCAAAATAAATACATTGGGATGGATTTGTAAAAAAACTTGAATCCTATTCAGAACCAGCTAAATATATTAGGGTACAACCTCCTCCAGACCTGGCCCAAAGGGCCATCACTCAAACACAGCCAAGGCAGTGAAGTCCATCCCCCAAACAGCTAGAGTAAACTTTATAAACCAATCCATTATTTAGTGCCAACTGAGCGTTATGCATCCTCATCCAGTTTCAATCCTTCATCAGGCCACAAATAAGTCTGAGCACAATAAAAAATAAAACAGATTTAGAGTGAGAAGGGATGATGCAACATTCAAAAGCCAGGCTCACTGAAAGGAGTTTCTACAAGACTCTTTTCTTTCCCTCGGACTATATGTGACTTCACTGAACTAAAATTACAACAGTTTAAAAAACTTTCTCAGGAACAAGAATGGGTAGCAAATTTAGCTGAAACTATGAGCTGGTTGATCAGGTGGATAAACAGTGACGTAAACATGTGCAACTGGTTGCTTCAAAAGGCAAACAAATCCACAACTACACCGTAAAGTTATTCAGGAATAACTGCTAATATAAGAAATGAATAACCCAATACAGTCAGTGTGATTCTTAAAAATGTTTTATCATTTTACATAGTCGGTTAAATAAAAAATAAAAAACAGTGCCACAATGACCCAGCATGTTTCTAATGGTCTAGACTCATAGTTTTAGGTTAAATAATGTTAGTCAAAGCAACTCATGTTATTCCTAAAAACTTCAACTGACACCCTACATAAAGTAGTGACCAACTACTTCATGTAGGAGTAGTTAATACAATATTTACCACAATCAACAAACAGCGGTAAATTCACAATAGCCCAGAATGTAAAAAGGCGTAGACAAAGCACAGATAACAACAAATATGAGCTGCAAGGAAATTAAGTAGCAACCAAATCATTTTAAGCAGGAGAATGTGTGGAGCTAAAAGTAATCTGGGGTCTGTAGCTGCCATGTTTATTGGGCCAAATCCCAAGAGATGAGACTGGGCTAATGAGCTAGACACTAACATTGGCTCTCCATCCATCCACTAGGCCAGCCAAGCCCCAGGCTTTCTCTGTTAATACCTTCAGACGTTTCAATAAGAGGGCTATAGCTAGTGCAGAGGCCATTATTACACTTCTGTCTCTCTCTTCTCTGTGCTTTTTTTAATATCTTCTCAAACAAGAAAAAAAACAGACACTGCAGTTATGTGTTAGCCAAGGACCAGGCCTTTGTTGGCACAGGGAGCTCAAATTTATTCATGGTCTTTGGCCAATAAATCTACAGCTATGAGCTAAGGACCACAGACCAAAAAAAAATTAAATAAATAAAAGTTTAAAAAAACAAACCGATTTATCTATATATACGGTAACATCCTTATTATGCTGTTTAATTAGCAACAATTTTCAATAAACACTAAATTTTTAGTTATGTAATGCAAATCAAATTGAAGTTTTAAGGTACTGATAATTAGCAACATGAGAAAATTATTTTTAAAAAGGTTTGCAATAAAATATACAAATTTTAGTCTGTACTCTCAACTATAACATAAAAACCCCAAAATAAATATCAGGCTACAGGTTTCATGTCTTGTTTTTTTTTGCATGAAACATACATTTCATCTAGTTTATCAGTAAACATAGATCCTTCTCAATATTTATCTGGCAAAGATCCTTAACAATGAATTGATTGATGTTTTCTTGTAGAAGTAAACAACTATAACATTTTCAATGCGTTTTTCAAAACTTAAGTGCGGAGGATAAATGTTCTCTAACATCTTCCTGATTTTGCATTTAGGAAGATAAATATAAGTGATTAAGTTCATCAATTGTTTTACTTTTAAATATTTGCATCCTGGTTTATAAGCTTCCTTGTTTAAAGTGGTCAACATGCATATTACAACCAGAGGTGACAATTAACAAAGTACAAATACTTTCTTGCCTTACTTAAGTAGAAATTTTGGCTATCTATACATTGGTTGGACAATCTTTTTTTTCATTTCTTATCCTTTTATTTTTTCGCAATTATCTCTGCTTTCTACTCCTTAAATTTTAAAAATAGACTCGTTAGTTTTGTTTCCTTTAAGCTCATTTTCGTTAAGGCCTGTTGGCATAAAAAAACAAAAAAAAAAAAACATCAAAATAATTTGTTTTATGGAGAGAATTCATTTCTTGTTTGCCACATATCCAAAGAAATCCTCATTCAAGTTAGATTTGACATTGTTACCATTAGTTATAAAACTAAGAAAATGAAGTCTAAGGAAATTATCATCCAGAGTTATAGAAAACTGTTCCTTTAATAGGGTAGTGCAGTAAAACATCTGTCCTTAACTTGCATTACTTTCACTTTTATACTTTAAATAGTTTTAAAAAAGGTATTTTTACACTTTTAATTGATTCAAAAATTAAGTTGATACTCTTTCTTCAAAAGTGTTTTTAAAAAGTAGGATTTATACTTCGACTTGAGTAATAAATATTAATACTTTGGACACCTCTGATTACACCTCAAATGGCATGTTCTCCTCACCATTTAGAAGAAGCTTTAAAATAAATTGATGTTTCATTTCAAATTGATGAAGAAAAGAAAATCATGTATAACACGTTTTTTTATAAGCCAATGAATTTAAACCAGTACAATTTAAAAACTACACATCTATGGAGAATTGTAGAGGATGCCACCAAGTGTAGCATTAGTGATTTTTGATCACCCAGTAAATGTTCTCAATTTAAAAAAGACATACTGAATACATTCATTATTCATTATTTAATGAATGAACATTAAAATATGCTAGCTTTAAGAATTTAACACATAAGCTTAGTGTGCAAAAGTATCTAAATGATCTGTGTACATTTCTTCCTTAATGTAAAAAATATAAAGCGCAGATTATTTATTTTATCTATTACTTGACCTACAGTATACATGGGTTTAATAATTTTCAGGGCAAGAATTAACATTTGTATTTTTGTTGCAACCCAAGACTGTTTGCTATTTAAAAAGCATTGGAGCAACATATGTTGCTTGATGCTTGATGGCTTTAAAAACTGGCCTCTTAACTGTGATGAACAAAACAAAAAAAGCAAGAAGCAAATATTTTTCTTTGAGGTCAAAGGGTGGGTATGCTTTTAATCTCAGCCCATGTGTGCATCATAAAGGATCTCATGTATTTGCTTTTACTGTTAATGCTTTAAAGCCTAATAACAAGTCAGGTGCAGCTATTGTTCTCTCACTTTGAGTGTTTGAAATATCAACAATAGCTAGTAGATATGAATAGCTTATATTCACCAAAACACTGGATACAATGAAACGAGCTCATCCTTATAAATCACGACTGTGCAGCTTTATTACACGATCACTTTTTATAGCACAGGACACATGTGTCGAAGTATGGATTTCAGAATAAAGGCAAAGTCAACAAGACCCGAAACCAAACAGCCGCCATGCAGATCTAAAGGGAAAACGTTAGCTGGGGGTTAACCCAAGAATGTGTGCCCAGCAGCTCCTCAATGTGGCATGATAAACCATCCCAAACAGTTAGCATGGGAACACATATGCTGTCAAAAAAGGGGGGAGACAAAAGGGGTCAAAGGTTCTTTGACATTCTGTATGGGTTCGACCTCTGATCAGCTTGACACTGCGCAAAGAGAATGGCTGGGAAGAGCAAGCGTGGGACAGGAAGGTCAGCGGGACTCAATGATGTGAGCTTTAATGTCCACAGATAGGGGACACGGGACGGGAATGGTCTTTGACATCTTAATTAGCTTCAACATCTTACTTTAAGAAGGCTTAAAACTCCAACTTATAACAGCTTCTTATTCAAAACTACCTGAGCTACGCTTTTAAAAATCATATTAAAACAGAGTTAACTTTCATGGATTAAAAAATAGGATATATAAAATATTCAAACTGCAAAAGAAAATCCTTACGTTTGTGATAAATTGGACCTATGTATGGGATGATAACTTATGTCATAATAACGAATGATTTAAAACATTTTAAATCTATAAAGATCTTCCCTGAATTCCTAAACGACAAGAGCCAGAGAAAGTGCTGTATGAGAAAGAGAGAGCACCATTTTATGGTGAGAATTCATAGAAGAACACCCTCCCCTACCTGTTGCTGTGGACCAATAAAGTCACTTTCACTTATATGTGGCTGACTGCAGGCTGGGTACTTGAGCACACTCTCTGATCACTTAATAGTAAAACATCATCTGTGTTTTACTTTTAAGAGCAATATGACAAAAAGAAAAAAGAAATCTGAATATCCTGCATGAGAAAATTTTTAAATCTACCACAATATTTAGGAAAAGATTACAGCAACATCAAAAATACAACCCTCAAGTTTCCACACAGCTTTCCCCCCCGAGCTGTTAAAAGGCTTCACTCCTGTTAAATAGTGATGTTTTAGTCGAGCCCATTTTGTGTTTTATATCAAATACTTCACACAATTCCATTAAACAATCCTTGAGAGTTGGAAATGGAAGTAAATTAAATGATTAAATCTGGTATATTAATGACTGTAGGCGTGGTTCTTACAGAATCATCGGACGCTGACGCGGGCCATCCCTCCCACTGCTGATGCCGAACTGGGATGTTGGTCAAGTCTGATATGTTCCTCTTTACCTAGGAAAAAAATAAAACAGAAAAATTTACATTTGGTAAAACATACCCTTATTTACAAAACATTATTGCCACATTATCAATAATTCCTTTAGCTTAACTAAATCAATCTAAAATTTGTTTACTGAGAGACCGGAAAATTTGACTGAGGGGTGGCAGTTTCTCTGGCTGTGTTGAGCATCTTCCCAACCTGCTGCTGCACATTGCTGGTCAGCTGGCTGGAAGAAATTTTGTTCAGCTACTCTGGTGGTTGTGACAAAAAATAAACTGTAATATGTGGAAAACTAATCAGGGGGGAAAAAAACAAACTGTAGTCAGCATTACTTGGCGCTAATTTGAGTCGTTCAGCACAGAGAGTCGTTGCAAAAAAATCTGCTTGTATGAGAAGAGGTGAAGATTGGAGCGACGACGTGTGTGAGGGGGAACAACTCGACCTCAGTTGTTTTAAACAAACATACCCAATAAAAACAGCACTGGCCATATTTCATACTATAACCAGGCTAATTAAATTAAAAGAGTGATGAAAAATATATTTAAAAGAAATAAATATAAAAATATATAATAATAAAAGCAATCAATGGATTACCTTATTTACGTTTTGAACATAGAGTTAATAGGATTTAAGTTATGAAATTGAAGTTTCACTCAAAGCATAAAAACAGTCAGTCCCACAACCAACAACCTCACAACCTGGCATACAAATTCATACCTCTAACATGACTATAGTAAGGATGTAAATCAAATGTTCAAAACATGAGAGATATAAAACAAAGAATTCAGTCAACCATGTCACTTCTAGGTTCCATCCAATGTCTCCTTTATTTTATGGGGGAGTAAAACAGAAATATAACCCATGCAAATTCTTAGAACTTCTCCGATTAAGAATACCATATTACAGACTTGCTGTCAGTCTATCATCTGCCCTCAGCTCTCAGACTTCTGACTCAAATCTACTCTCCATACCCAGAACCAAACATGGAGAAGTAGCTTCTAGTCATTGAGCTCAACTAATATAGAACAAAATTCCCAGAAAAATTAAAAATAAAAAGTGCTGAAACCCTTAACACTTAAAGTTCCTTTAATATAGAGATAAAAACGTATGTATTTAGAGTGGCCTTTCACTTTGCCATGTAAACATTATCAGTTTAAGTTTGCAGGCTGACCTCTATTAGATTTAAAATTATTTTAATTATTTGGGTTTTTTTTCCTCTTTAATCATATATGTTCATTAATTTCATTACCTCCATGCCACTGTACAGCACTAAACTGTCTTACTCAATGATGTTCTGTATAAATTAACTCCCCTTGCCTTACTACTGGGATGTTTATTCCTTCGAACAATGAGAGATTGGTGTGCTTAGGTGGCCTTATGTGATTTGAAAAACCCTATAGTCTGTGATCCAGCAGCAGGTTAAGTTACTGAGAAGTTTATGTAGACACAAAAACCAGTTTGTTTACTGTGAACAGTCTTTTCAAAGTCTGTAAAAGTTGGGTAAAGTGTCCCCAGCTTTGAGGAGTACTAGAAATCAATCTCACTAAGAGAACCATGTCTTAAAAGTATAATTACTGAAGTCTGTCTGTTAAGCAGTCGGCTGCAGGCTAGTTCCTGAAGCAGACAGCCCAACTAGTTAATCAGCTTGTTATACTTCAGGTAAGGGGTATATAGTATTAGAAAAGCATAAACATTGTAATATTGAATTCTATCTAATATCATAATGTCCCATTTATCTCTTTAATCTGATCTGATCTTTAGGTGCTGTCACAAAACACAAGGGAGGCAGTTTAATGGATACAAAGATGATTGGACACACTGTGCAGATTCAATTTTTATTTTAAGGTGTTTGAGAATCATCTGTTCAAAAATTACCTAAAAGAGTGAAATAACTTGCAGCGTTCTTATACTGTAATTTAGATCAAATGTATAGCCCCAATCGGTAAACATACATCTTATAGATAAATTATAGCAATTCATATGTTGGGTTGTTCTTGCAGCAGAAGCATATAGATTGTGTCATCATTTTTGTGTTTAAATTTGACATGAAATGTCATAAAACTATGCACACAAAGCTGTGTTATAACTACTAAATGTTGCACACCTTTTAAGTCTCATGGTGCCACAATGCCTACCGATTATCCATCATTACATCTAAAACTAATATAGGTTTATAACATTCTATAATGCTTTTCCCAAATAAAAATAGAGCTTCAATTTACCAACTATCTGCTATAAAATGAACAGGAATATTAGGAAGGAGGCAGAGAGCGGACAAGAAAAAGATGTTAAGAAAACTACAAAAACAGAGCCTGTGTTGTCAGCATTCCTCGGATGCCTCGGCTAATTCCCAGCAACAACAGCCACACACTCTGAAATGAACAGTATTTCTCTTCTCCCATTCATGTGCAGACCCTGTATCAGCATCACCTAATAACATTCCTTAGTTTTAAACAGTTAGCAGCCAGCAGCGGCTCTAAAACCAAGCGCCGTGTTACACCCTCCAGTGGGTTGTTGGTTTAAAGCCCTCACGCCAGCCCGAATGTGCTCTAGTCAAAGCAGATCAAAGCCCAGAGTTAGTTCCTGAGCTCCGATGATGGCTGATTCTGGTGCGTTTGTTCGAGAAGATCCTGAACTTCGGGCCCCGCGGGGCAGGACACGGACACTGAAAAAACTACCTTTTGTAGAGAAGAGATCCCTTCATGCATGGAGCAAATCCTGTCTTTGTAAAGTGCGCCAAAGAAAGAGGAGTCCTTCAATACACTGAGGGCCGCTGCTCGTGGATGTGGAAATTTAACGAATGCTACAAACTAAAAGGCAATTTTAGACTCTAAAGGGAGAATCTGAAGGACAAAATGTATTAATTTGGAGGACAAACACTGTTCTTATTACTGGTTGTTTCCCATGTAATTAGATCTGGATATGAACACCTTTTGTTGAGATTGAGTAAATATTTTATCTCAGTTATCCACCTCTTACCCAAAATATATTATATATTTGTGCTGAACCTGACAGAGCAAAGCAATTTACAGTACAAACAAGGCGAGACTATAAAAGAACAATGATAGATGAGTGGCACAGTCACTTTGCTTCTCTCTTGTAAATCCCATATCACACTGCTCAGAGTCAGTCCTTATGAAGAGACGTCGTGGCCAAGATAGCAGGCTGGGGTCAAAGCGGGTGGCCAGTGTTATTACAGAGTGTAATATCTATGTTTGACCAGCCAGGCTACAGGGATTTGACTGACCGGCTGGTCGGCCGATGAATAGAGAGGGGGAAAGGGAGGAAAAGGAGAGGCATAAACACTAGTAATGAAGAGGCTGCAGTCAGAGGTTAAAGCAGCAGCAGAGAAACAACAAACTGACGCCCACCACAGAGAGAGGGAAGGTGAGAGGTGGTGGCGGAGAGGAGCGGAGACAGACAGCGAAAGACACCTGGCAGAGGACAGTCTAATCCCGGCACTGAAAGAAAACACAGCTAAACAGCCGGCCTGCCTACCTGAAACCACACAGCTAGGATATGTGCAGGCCTCTCCTGACACGTGCATAAATATGGTGCAAATATGAGAGTTTGGTGTGACCATATGTCAACAAAATGTTATAAAAAAAATCTTTAAAAAAAAAAAGGAATTTGGAACAAAATAACCCCAAGAGAAGTATGACATCTTTCCAGAAATACTGCAGGTAAATTACAAATTTTTGTTACAAACTACATAAATGAAGCATTACTGTCTAATGCTGCCCCCTGTCTACCAAGAGCGACATGTCGTAAATAAGTCAAACTGCAAGCAATCGAAACATAATATATACTTTAGATTAGCAATCTCTACTCAAAATTAAAAAAAATACATTTAATAGAGAGATATGTCCTATATCCATCATATGACTGGAAACCATACTAAGCTCTGAAAACAAATTAGGGAATTATATTGTATTTTCTTTTATTCTTCTATTTCTATATAATCTCTAATATATTTTAGAGCCCTTTGCAACCTGCATTTGGAAAAACATGCTCTTAAAAACTGAAACTTGGCAACATAAATAAAATCCTTCATTGCAATATTTAAGAAAATAAACAAATAAACAAATTATGAGATGAATAACAAAAAGGGGAACTTAGTAAAAATATAGAAGACAGAAAATGAAAATAACAAAAAGTAAATTTAATATTTCCAACCGCAATCTAAGAAATGTTGAAAAACATTTTGAAATGATTTATGGTTAAAGTAAAGAATTTTAATGTTTGGACACCAACGCTGTTTGAACATAAGAATAAGGTTTTTTATTCTATTCTAGATCATTTTGTTTCTTCCAAATTCCCATTAAAAGAAAAAAAAAAATCACCTAATATTAATATAGCATTTTGATATACCAAACAAAGCAAATTCATCGAGGTGATATCATTTACAATAACAAAACACTATTTTATTAGGAATAGTTAAGAAATCTGAGCTTAAAGGGACTACTAGCATTCGAGTGCAATAGCAACTTTCCATCCATCATCTCAAAGTTTTACTTTATTAAATATATTGAAGTATGTTTCTGCTGCAATCCAAAACGTTCTGAAACAAAATGACTGACATTCATGTAGAGATGCTGATTTGCAAGAAACATCGCAGACGTCTCTCGTTTTTCCAGAGCTGTGTATACGTCTGAGTTCTCTTCAACATAAAGCGACTCAGCTGCTGGCCAGTACACCAAAAGACAAAATCAACGATCCAATCATTGTAAATGCCAATTGCTTATAATCCCTGGCTGGAAGCAAATCAAAGCGAAGGAAAGGTTTCCATTAAACAGTCACAAGCTCTTTCTCTCATTCCCTCTTGTTCTTTCTCTTCATCCCATCTAAGCACCAGATGCCTTTCTTTCATTTTTGCTTTCAATCCAGCCTTGCTTTTCTCAGTCCCACATCCCCTGTCTGCATTTCGTCCCCTATGTCTCCCAGCTGCAGGGCAGGGGATGGGGCCTGAGGGGGGCGACGAGGGGAGAATCCCCAGTACAACCGGTCTGGTCACGGACAAATAGGGACCCAGCAGCCATTCCTATTCTACCCGGTACTTCCCTGGCAAACATTTGCTCTGCAGCTTAGCTCAGAAGCTAGCCAGTAACATAGCCCACCCCAACCCAAACTCTTGTCTGGTTATGCCAATCAAGAACTTACACAAACTTTGGTTTAGGAGATGGAAAAGAATGAATGAAAAAAAAAAAAAAGGCTGAATCGGGCCACTGAGAGAGACGTTAAAGAAAAAATGGCAAAGGGTGGGATAAGAGAGCATTGTTGATATTCTAGGGCCAAAATAAATAAAAGGAGAACAAGATATTACTCCTCCTTTACCAATATGCACAGACAAGTCTCATGGTGAATCTTAAGCTGAGAAAAATAGGAACCCGGTAAAAGAAAAGAGTACTTTAGCAAGGTCCAAGTAGAGTACAACAAAGTTAGGTTGAAAATGTTACAACCTTCCTCACAAGTGTCTGCCATCTTCATCGTGGAAAGTGAGTCAAAGCAGCTTTGACATTTTATTCTGCATAGGAGAACCAGAACCTGCTTCTTCTCAGTGAGTTCAGCACACTAAATTACTGTGGCTGCCATCCACAGCGCAATCTTGAATCACAAAACGAGGCTGAATATTTTTACACTTCTCGTCAGCAGCAGCATTTTTGGAGACTGTGCCTACATTGCTTAAACATTTGATGTCTGCAGGTTAAAGTTCTAGGTCTCATTTTCCCAGCAGGGAACCTTTAGATGCCTAAAGACAAACTTGTGTAAGAAAAAGACCACGACATGAAGGCCTGTTTAAGCCCACATTGTCCTTTCTCTATCCCTTCTTGCTTCTTACGCCACCCCCCACCAAGCTAACAGTCTTCAGTCTCTTTTCTGTGGCCCCAGCTCCCACACCCACACCACAGGAGCCCCTCCCCTGTGTTTGTAATCCCAGCAGCAACACTTAAGGTTCACAGTGGGTGCTCATCAAAACCATCTGCTATACAGGAGAGTGGTAGTACGAAAGAAAATTAGAGATGATGAAATGAGGAGAAAGTTGTAGAGCGCGAAAGAGGAGAGAAGAGCTTCCAGGGAGGAAAGTGGCCTCCAGTTAAGATGCTAGGCAGACTAATTTAATTAATTAGCACCATTACAAGCTCTGCTAGAAACCTGACTTTTAATTATACGTTCCTACTCTACTTGGAGGGTCCATGAATTAACCACAGTGGCTGCAAGAAGCAAAACAGAAGAGCAGGACACTTATTATAATTATATTATCAAAGGCACAGAAGGAGCTAATACAAACTACAGATTCCCGGAGAAAAACATCTAATGACAGCAATCAGATCATTGGTCCTGGCAGCCAATTACAACTGACAACACTCGTCAGTGTGGAAGCTGTAACTGAGGAAAGGAGAGTTCAATTTGGCCATTTTCAGCTGTAACTATGATGTTCAAGAATAAAGTCAGAAAAAAAAAAGAAATGCAAGAAGATATTAAAGGAAAGTGTATTTTCTAAAGCCTGGTACTTATCATAGGATTTTAAATGATTTTAACATCAAATGGACTGAGCTGAAAAAAAAAGGAAATCTTGATAAACAAGTGCATATTTTCTTTTAGCATTGAAGTAATACACTAAACAGAGGAGGAGGATGAAAGGGAGGTAGATAATGTTACAGCAGCAGCAATGCTGCACAGTTTTCCCATACAGTATGATATTTGTCTCATGTTGATCAATTAGTATAGTCCAAAATTAAAGATAATCTCACACAAAGAGCCCAACATTCTACTGTGCTTTAAGCTTTGGAATTTTAATCCTTATCAAAGAACATGCTAGACTGGAAAATGTTAGCAGTTTCTATGGCAATCTCAAGGTAACAATATCTATACTACAGTACACACGGAAAAAGAAATTTTACTATGGCTTGTCACACTCTTCGCTAAAATAAGATGCTGAGGAAATTTTGAAATATCAGCTTTGTTCTCTAAAATCTATCTTAAACAGAAATAGAAAATCTTTAAATAGTGATCGGTGGATCTCTGCTAGAACGAGAAGTTCTCAACTAAGTTAAGCCGCATGCCGATTCCACCTGATTCTACTTTGTGAGAAATATTTCCCAAAATTAGACAGCAGACCACTGTTGTTAATTATGAATAATGTTTACTCGGGGCCCCTTGCACAGATGGGGTGAGTCCAGGACAGTAATGTATATATGAGCAGTCAAGTGATAGTAGCTCACAAGCACAAACACATGAATACACACTCATCTGCATAGGCTCATTGACCCACGCTTAGATGTTCGTGTTTCATAACCTTTAAACTACTTTCCATGCAGATAGGTATAACACCCAGTGGATCGGAGGATGTTCTACCTCCTCACAGGGTCCAGGATGAGTAGCTATTAATATTTCATAAGCAGCCAAATCTACTGTTTAGTTTCAGATGAAGAAAACGATTGGACTTTTCGAGTGCTCCCGCATGCCTTGATCAAACAGTGTTTAGTGATTTAAACTGCCTCTCCCTCAGCAAGCTGCAGAGGAAGACGGAAAACCATGCAGTGTATACAGGGAGTGGGAGGAAAGGAGGGGGGTTGTACAAGACCACAGCTGGGAGAGTAATTATGTGCTCCGAAATGTGATCATTTGTGATGAATAATGAATCGATGGTGGAGATAGACTAGCAATGTTTGGCAAATAGAAGGCAAACTGTGATATGAGGAAATGAGAATCAGGTGCAATAAAACCGACACGTAGGTAAGAGCCTGTGGGTGCATTACAGAGAACTTTTATATGTCTGTGAGTAGGGCCATGCTCGGTGCTCGCACAATATTGCGGTGTCTTACCTCTTGTATAGTTTTGGAGCCAGGAAAATTGAGGTTGTAGTCTCTCTGAGCTTCACGATGGCTAATGACCAGCAGGAAGTTCTGATTTAGTGAATCCTGAAGTGCACTAAACGACAAACACACAAAAACAGTAATGACACAAGAGAAAAGACAGATGCAAGAAAAAAAAAAACATTATCTGTGACAAACATTGGGCAAGCTGAAACTTGTCCAGTGAGAGTGGCCTTCTGGCCCCAAGCGAAGTGGATGCATCCCTCAAGGGGCCTTTTGGCCACTTTACTGGCTGTGTCTTAACAAGTCTGGCCAGAGCGCCGATCAGCACAGCAGGTTCGTGCAAGATTACCACCTGCACAGCAGCAGCATGGAGGCTATCTATCTGCTTTGAGGCTAACAATCCCTATGGGGTCCTCAAAACCCAATAATCCCTCTGAAGCTGACTTGTATGTGATACAAACTAAAGCAGCACAAAGTCACCAACTCTAAATTACATGTTAGGACTGAACACCTACCCTCATAATGGCAGGTGGATTTCTGGTTTACACTTCAGTGTTCATTACTATTACCATGAAATTGTAGCTATAATTGCTAACTTTATATTTATGCAATATTACCTTGGTTAAAACTATTTAAATTACCTTTCTGCCATTTTCTTACCTAGTGGAAATTTTCCTCCTGCAATCTAAAATGTCTTTTTCTTTTAGTAGAATTAAAAGTTTTTTGTAAAAAACAAAAAGCAAATACAGGACACATGGTTTCCATTTTATTTTGATTCTATAGCATCTTTGTAAAGATCACTGCTCGGGTTTTGAAGCAATTTTTCAATTGTATTTAGGTCTGGACTTTTAGTTCAGATTGGGTGCTCAAGGTGATACATTGCATTGGCCTTGAAGGTAAACAGAATAATATAATTTCCATGTCATCTGGCCCGAGTTCATGCTTTCTTTTGTCACTGAAATCACATGTGAGAAACTGCTAACAGGATTTCTTACAGTATTCTGCAACTTCGTTTATTAAAAACTACATAACCTTTTCCTTCAGTCAATAAGCGCAAAGGCAACATATTGCAGCTCTTGTTTCACCCAAGAGTGGAACTGCTAAATATCAGCAGCCAAGAGTGTTTTCAGGTAATCCAGGTTCTGATGCGTTGTTCAGTAACTCACAAAGTTATTTACAGTGATGCCTGAGAAACAGATAAAAAAAAAGAGAAGATAGGGGGGGGAATTCAACTTTTGGGGCTTCATTTACAATAAGCTGCAAGGTTAAGTAGCGTTTTGAGCAAACGCTGGGTCTGTGAGGGTGAATAGCAATGGGAGGCTTAAAGGCCGAAACAGGCACTTAATCAGGGCTCAGAAACCAAGGAGAGGAGGAAGACTTTAGAGAAAGACCAGGATGAGGGAATTAATATGTAGCGCACACATTAATTATGCAATCACACCCTTAATCTGTGCAGATCTGGACGAGCTTATGTTAACAGAAGCTCAAATTTACTGTAATGACAGCATATTTACATTGACTAAAACTACGAAATCAATATGTAAATGTAATGTTTGTTGTAGCTAACTGGAGAAGATTGGAAAAGTGGGAAATGGGAAGGATGGATGCATATGTAATGGGGCTGAGCAGAAGGATGAACGATGGGTGTGCTTCTGTGTTTGCAAAGAGAGAGAGAGAAAGAGGAGAAATAGAAGGGGTTGTGGCACATAAATAAGGATCCAGCTAATATCATGATTATGTTTGGAAACGGTCCCGAGCTGCTGCTGGCATGCAGCTAAACTCCTAAATAGGCAGAGATAAAGGGTAAACTGAGAGGAAGTGTTACTCTGTCCTTCCAAGCAAAGAAGGAACGTCTTATCAGTCACTCATGGCAGCCTGACAAAACATTTTGTTTATGTGGATAGAGTTCTGTTCAAGATTTACTTTTTTAAAAATCTGAGTTTTTGGGGGGATGTTCTATACAACAAATATAGTCACTTCAAACATTGCATTCGTAGTGCAGGAAATGAAAAATCTGTCATACATAATGAGTCATTTCCTTGTAACTTGCCATCTGTTTAAAGAATCTTGCTGCATAAATAAATATAAAAACCAAGCAGGGATGCAATGAGAAGTCAGCTTTTGAACTAACCTAACCCAGTCGCAGCCAGCTCACGCTAACTTCCCTCTGTTACAACTTCCACAATGAAGAGTGGACAAATTGTCAGAGGGAAGACTGTTCAAAGTTAGATATATTAAGTTTTAGGGGTGAGGTGTTTGACAAAGGAAAAAAATGGTAGAGTCTAGCCACTGCCACTAAAGATTATTTTGCTAATCAATCTGTCGATTATTTTTTCAAATAATAAATTAATAGTTAAATAGCAAAAGATTCCCTAAAGAAGATTCTTTCCAGATTTAAACCAGGTGAAACTAAAACTTTTCTACTTGTGGAGTTTTTGATGGAGCATATTGACAAACCAAAATGTTTTCGTTGACCTAAATGCAAAGTATTTTTATATATATATATATATATATATATATATATATA
>NW_015150483.1:165550-180646 GCF_000732505.1 Cyprinodon variegatus
AGGCTAGTCTTTCCTGCAATATGTTGGGAAAACCTTGCGGATCATTTAGGCTGAAGAGGATGGAGAAACTTTCGGTAGATAACAACAAGGCAAATTGTTTTACAGTATAGTTGCTCTTTTTTACCCCTTTAGCTTCCTCAGCTTTCCTGTCATGGACAGAAATGTGATTTTCAAAACTGTGAGGCTAAAGACAAAGGATCTCAATAATTTTGAAAACACACAGCTCTAGTAGAACCCTTACTCTAAATACTGAAAAACTGCTAGAAAGGTTCAATTATTTTGTCCTTGTTTCAAAAGGAATAAACAATCTTGCTTCACAGCAATTATTTTCTCTCACACACAGGACAACATCTCCTCACCAAAGTAACTGACAACAAATTTGCTTTGCTTAGGGGTTAGGGTCACATGACAGGAACACTAGAAATAAATATTTGAAATTCTCTTCTTACACCTTTTGATAATATCTCACAGTCATGTCCATCTTTAATATATATCATTAGACTAAGGTTTCCTGTCACAAAAACTCATCAATGCTTCTGTAGTTTGAAGCCTTACAGCTCTTGCTTTGGGGGCCTTTTCCCACTGATGCTCCGAGACAGGCCCCTGAAGCAGTCTAGGGTTAAAATACGGATGTCTTGGTGTTTGCCTCCGCCAAGAAAGATCTTTTTCCTCACTCAACACACACATTCAGTGACATCTAGGTCAGCCTGCAACATCTCAGGAGGCACCTGACGTGGGCATAAGGGTGAGGGAGGAAAATGTCATTTAACTTTATGGACAGCAAAAACGGAGCATTGTAAGGGGGGGAAGAGCAGGCTAACAGATTGGTTTCATTCTGAGGTAAGCCTGCCATCTCAGCTGCGGGTCCCTCTGGCACAAAGCAGACTCCAGACCTTATTAAAGAAGTATTGCCAGACACAGAGATGCTCATGCATTCACAAAATGTGAAAAAACACTAGCACACTCACATGTATGTAATAGGCAGGCCCTCATGAAAATTTCACTGAAATAAGCAAATTATTATAATTTGTGCTTTTACTTCTCAGATCTCCTGAAAAAAAAAAAAACACAGAGGAAGAATATGAGAGAACTCGCCATGCCTTCACAGAGGGGATCAAGAAGCACACGTATTGTCTTCTTACCTCCGCCACATTTTGCATCCGCAACAAAGCAGAAAAATGTGAAACCATTCAGGCTCTGCTCTACTCTGGTCTGCCATCATGTCAAAAAAAATATAGAAAATGCTGATGGTTGGATCATTTCCATCAAGCTTGATAAGCTCTCCCTCTAAAATGTAATGTGTCTGCAGTTAGAGCTCACTTAGCCGAGTGAAAGAGCTAAACCAATAAAAAAAAGAAACAAAAACACACAAACATAAAACCTAATGAGTACTCCTGCAATTTCAAATTTCTTTGAGAGTTCAAATTAAAATAACCTTTCATTGGCAAACACGCCTGCTGCGAGCTGGAGCGAAGAATAAACACGAAAGGAAACAGGCTCCATTGAAATATTCATCAGGCCTTCATCATTAATGCAGGAGATTAGCTCCTCCTCAACACTCTCTTGTATTCACAGGGAGTCATCGGCGTGGCCGTCCTCAGACCAGAGCTCTCACACTGCAGTGCTAACTGCACATCGCTAACTAAATAACTACCTGAGGAGGATTGGTGCTCAGAGGAAAATCTCCCAAAGCCTCTAGATTTATTTCTAATCAAACAAGACGAGCAAGGAAAGTTTGCTCAGGGCGACCGTAATGACAGTGCAGCTCTGCATAATCGCTCGATTCAGTTTTGGTGTGTGCAGTGGGAGGCAGCCTCTACAAAGTAATCGCCATAGAAACGATTCATGGGACATTTGGGTTGTCACTCTGCAACAATTTTAAGTACATCAAATCCATGAAAACTATATTTGAGAGATTTTTATTTACATTAAGAATGTGGATGTAAAGCATTTTATGCAATAAAACATTTCTACTCTTGTAGAATTGAGTAAAATATAAAAATACATTTTAGGAAACAGGTTTCATTTTGTGTTAGATTAAATATTTTATGTGATACCATAGTAGCTGATATACAAAAAGAAGCTTTTACTTTGTGTTGTCAACTCCAATACATACATAATGCATTTATTTTATTAATAACTTCAGTGCAATGTAGCTATTCTACTACAGAGATATATTTATTGTGAAGAGTGACGTCTGAATGTGTTTTCATTACCAACATTGACCTATTTAGCTGCATTTCAATCAAGTGCAAAAAAGTACAAATAAATGCATGAGTTTAAAAAAAAGTAAATAAGAAAAAATTTATTAGAAAAGGTGACACTGTACAAGACTGCACAAATCAACTTACCGGTAACCATTTATAAATAAAATTTAAGTTACATTATAATTGTGGAAAATAATCTGCTGCAATGGAAACATATGCATCTTGTGCTGTGGTGTTTTGATGTGTCAGAAATAATTACGCTTTTAACTAAGTCCATTTGCAAAGTCTATTTATAAGAAAACACATTTTTTAGAAGACTTCAAAAGACAAGTAAGTAGTAAGTCTTAACTGGGAAAAAGTTTCATACATACTGTTCCATTGTTTACAGCCTAACGGGAAGCTACATAAAGCGCTAACGTTTTCTGCAATAGTTTTGACCAGAGACCTGCCCCCCCACCCCACACACACACCTGTTGCTGCACACTGCCACTCAGCTGAAAGACAGCAGACTGCTACACTATAAGCTAACTAAAGACTGGCCTGACTAAATAACCAGCTAATCTTAACCTAGTACTCTCCTACCATAACTTTATGAAGAGCTAAACAACAAAAAGGTGAAATGTTCTGCATGATCAACTTGAAAACTACCTTTTTGCTGAAGTCTATGTATCAGAATAAACATATTTATAGATAACATTGTTATAACTGTAATATTTAGTATTCAGAATTATGTTAGACGCAATAGGTATAACTGTGGCTTTAAGGTCCTAACAAGTTAATTTTATAAATGATTCTCATTTGGAATCTCTGTGTAAGTTTGAGGATATTTTAAGTTATCAGACTGATGTATCCCCCCATACTTTCCTTTAACTGAGCTAATAATGGCAGCTGTAAAAGCAAGTGGAGTAACCACAAGTAAAATCAAGATAATGTTGATTATTTTAACTCATTCAAATGTAGAGTTAAGGTTGTGCCAATAATGTGCTCCCCGTCTAGCTAAGCTGACGGCCCGTATTTACTGCGACAAATTTACGGAGACTAAAAACTAATTGCCAGCATACTGTGGATATATGGTGTGAAAACAGTGTATTTTTATTTCCAGCTAACAGCTTGTTGGGTCTCCCTCCAGGGGGGCTGCTTCACTCATTTTTTCTGTGATCTGTCACCTATCCTCTCCCCGTATGACAGAAGGGTCAACACACACACTCATACGTTCACACACACAAATGCATGTACATACACAACGGGAGCCAATAGAGGCCTCTCAGCTCCAACTGTCCGCAGCTAAAATAGCTATTGCAAAATAATGAGCTCCTGTCACCCAAAATGATATCGATAACACTGGCAACGGCGCTGCTAAAAAGACGCAGCAGTTAGAGAGGGGGTGAGAAGATGAGGAGAGCGAAGGGGAGGGAAAACCGGGAAGATGAGGGCCATTAGCTGCCAACACAATATAACTACCACTTAGCCCAACTAACAAGCAAAGAGGCAAACTGCCAAATGACCTACATTAGGGTCTGCTGACGTGGGTGCTTATTTGGGTAAAAACTGAGGAAGATTTTTTTTTTCTTTAAGTACTGTTAAACTATGAACACTTTGCAGGCTCTGCCAAAAACAGGACAGTGTCAGATGATTCTTACTGAGGTACTTATTTAGCAAAATTATTTTAAGGTAAAGAAAAAAAATGGATTAAAAATATTGGATTCAATTCAATGAATATCTTTAAAGTTCTATATTCTAAGCATAGAAATAATAATCATTTCCTTATTGCGATTTGATCTCAGAGGTTCTGAGTTCAAGTCCCACACACTCCCACAGACTGCCACTCTGGGTCCCTGAGCAAGACCCTTAGCCCTCCTCTTGCCCTCAAATATGCTAACAATTTTTAACCATGGGGTCACTTTGACCCCAGTGATATTATGGTCCAAAAAATGATTTACAGAATGTTGTTGACCATGTTTTTGTCACATGCACTTTATTTGTTACATAAATATAAATAAATATACAAATATATATAAATAACCCCTTGAAAATCAGTGAGTTGAACTGTCCCCTAGTGCCACTATCAGGCCAAACCTTTATATTAGAAGGTATCTTTGTCTTGAATTTTTCATGCTAACCTTTTCAAATTCCCTTCTCAACATTAATGACCACAAGTCTGGTTTTGGTGATGTTGGTAGGACCTTTAGAGTCGCACCACCATCAGAAAAACTTTCAGGTTTAGAGCAAATTCATGAGTCTCGCAGAATGACCACACTGACTATTGTTGGTGACTCCCCCTTTCCTCTCATAACATTTTTAAGAACATATTTTTATTTACTTATTTTTATTCATTTTTTCCCAATATATCTGTGGCTAGTTACTGCAAGATCTCCCTCACCCCTCCTCTTTTGTTACCCGGGCTTGAGTGACCATGATCATTCATGGTCACTCAAGTCTATGTACACTTATAGACCACTTTTACTAATCCATCATTAGTTTAAAAACACATCTTGATCCATCAACTATATAAGTATCTGCCTGCCATTTATGATTAAATTACTGCTGTGAATTAAAGCCCCTATTGTCTCAACATTTAGACAGAAAGGCTGCAAAAAAAAGCATTACTAAAATACTATGAGGTCATATACTGATAAAGGCGCAGCTTAGCACTAAAAAAAAAGATTATACATCATATGTTATCACTGACTTTTTAGGAAAAACTGTGTATGTCTGTGATTCTGAAGAAGCAGAGACCAAAAATTTGTGTGGATGATACACAAAACTTCCCCAGCACTAGATATAAGGCTACATTCAACAAGAAACACTGTTGTGTTGAAATAAAATACATAAGAAGTGGATGAAGGATTTTTTACATAACAAACGCGGACTTTGGTAGCTGGCGCTCCTTTCGAAATGTCACATTGGATGTGAGGAAATGAATAGGCAAAGCCAGGTCAAATGTAGCCTGATAAATCCATAAGATTTTTGTTGGTTGGTTGGTTTATAAATTGGCATATTGCTCCACCTGGAGTTCACCAGTAAGTACTGCACTCAAAATAATGTATACCTGGACAAAATGATTAGTCCCCCTTGTTTAATAAAAGAAAACCCTACAATGGTCAGGCTAATGTTGAGTAAGTGGAATTTCATAAGTGATAGTAAATATGCTTTATAAATAAAGGCAGTATGGTGTGTATGAGCACAGTGACTACTTGTAGCCCTATATATCCAACCAATAACTGATTACAAGATTGCAGACGGATGTTTATTAGTGGACACTACTTGATTTAACTTGTGCCTTTGGTCACATTATATTCATTCTTTTCTAGGAGTATAATTATTTTGGTCAGGCCTTTTACATTAGTTTATTCTTTTTTTATCATTATTTTAAAGCAATATCTAATTTTCATTTGTTTGTTTTCATAGAAAATTATTTGTTTTGTTTGATTCAAACTATTTTTGTGCCCATTGAGTTTTTTTTCCTTCATCAAATGAGGGGCAACGACAATTTATTTTGCATATGATCTTAATTGTGAAACAGGATTTAATGAATTATTATGATTTCTTATGAAAGTAAAAGAAGAAGGCGAGTTGTGAAGAGAATTGTAGTGAATATTACCTGTTTTTGCTGGTGCTGGCAGTAGGGGCAATGTCGGGGGTCAGGACATACAGGCTGTTGTTCTTGGGAAGGTGTAAACTTCTCAGCACCGTCTGATTACACACAGAGACAATAACCAATACACACTCATTAAATATTTCTTCTTTCCTTTACTGGAAATGTAATGTTGGAATTAGTAATCTAATCTGGAATGCTTTCCATTAACATTAATTTAACAATAAATTGTTAAAACCAAAAATGTGGGTAATTCATTTTCAAAACAAACAAAAACAAAAACAAAAAAAACAGGAACTCACGCTATCTGAGACGTCTCCACTCTTCCATCCTTTCAGATGCATTTTGGATGCTGGAATGCCAAGTTCTGTCTGGAGGATTCCCTTAATATCTCCTGTGAGTTTTATGAGGTTAAGGGACGATCAGTGACATAAAACAGGAATATTCTCACAAGCTTTTGCACTGTTGAATTTACAGTTTATGCCTCGATTAAAAAATACAAACCAAACGACTAAGCACTTTTTTTAGCCCATGTCTACTGGCCCTGAGCATAAATGACAAAAAGTCAGTCAGTCTAAAATTCAAATGGCAGTTAGGACCTCAAAATAAAGCCAAAAGTAAAACGATGAAATCCGTATTGGTTCTAGCGGGATGTGCCTGACATAGACAGACCTAATTGGTGCGACTCTACCAAACACTATAATTTCTTAGAGGAAACTCTTATCATAAATGAGGGGTGATGTTTGTGGTGCTCACCAACTGTGCTGCTCTCCTCAAGCATGAGCTCAACTGATCTTTCCCTGTAATCCACCTTGAAGTTTATCATGCGTGGCTGGCGCTCTACAATGTGTCGGGAAGAAGGGCTGATGGGGCAAAACGCTGAAGCTGAGGACGATGGAGGAGAGGAGGAGGAAGAGGATGAAGAAGGGGCTGGACCTTCACTTGTTGTTGCCGCTTCTGCTGCTTCTGATCGGCTGGGGGGTCCATACATGGTGGCCTGACTTGCCTCGCTGGTAAAGTCACTGCACAGAGATAAAGGCAGTTGCTTAAAGAACTGACCACAAAGACCAGAAATTGAAATTCCAGTTTTTGTAAAGATCTTTTTTAAAGGGAAAAAAAGTCCTAAGGTCCCAGCAGTAATATAAATAACAGAAAATCTTTTACTTTATCCCAAAAGGATTTTTATGCTGATGTACATGCTGCATCAGCAGCCTTCTCATAACAGCACCAGCCTTTCAGTAAATGTGTTGGCCCGCCCCAGTCACAGTCAGTCTCTATTCTAAGCGATCTGTGTCCTCACAAGAGAGCTGCCAATTTCTCATGGCCTGACGAACCAAACTGCACTGGGCTGCATGCACTGTCGACAAAAAAATAACAGTTTAACAGAAATGTCTCCTGATTAAAAGGATTTAAAAGATTGAATGGCAGAAGTATCAAAAGAAGAGTTCAAATATTCTAAAAAAGGAAATGCTTTACACCCCTGTTTTTGGCTGAGAGCGTTCGTTGTATTTGAATGTGGAAGCAGAGCATACGCATCTCAGCTTCTCCCAGACACCATATTCCACCGGGAGCCTTTTTAGAGCGAAGAGACTCTGCACAGTTAGACACTGATCGCGTCAGGATTGCATCGTCGCGCTAAAGTAGTGTACTTGTAGGCTTTAAATAGAACAATAAACCAGTAAAGTGTTTGTTTCACTAGTTCTACCAGTGTCTTGCATGCCAGCTCTTAATTTAATCACCATATGTTATGTTTTTTTTTTTTTCCTTTTGTTTTTGAATTCAAATATTCAGTTTTTCCATTTATACTTTTGTCTAATGATCACCTTTATTAGGGCTTTTAATTAACTGCATAAACATTATTTGTTATTATATAACGGTCCAGGAAATGAGGCCAGAAGTCTGCACATGTGATTCCTGCCTGAGCGATCCACTCTGCTTCAGATTGACGTGGATTTGAAGCAGCAAGCAGCAAAACGACCAGTCTTATTATGAGCTATGTTAACCTCCAATACAAGAGCAAACAGAAATGTGTTAGCGTTAGCTTGCACCCTGATCACGTGGGCGTATGGACTTTAGTAGGCTTCAAGGGCAAAACTTGTATGAATAAGCATAAATATCCCTTTTCATCCTTTTTTTCTCATGTTTCTGTTTTGATGTTTTGTTTACAATGGCCAAGTTAGCAGAAGTTACTGGGTTGGCTTCATCCTGAAATTTCCCAGAGCTCTTTACCGTCTGTTGCCAGACTTTTCTTGTTTGACTTGTGCATCCCTAGACACGTGACATCCAGCCAAACGTCCTTCTTAGTTTAGCCACACAGCCTGGGTAATCACAGCCACACTGCACCATGGCTAATGTAAGAGTATGCATTGATTTTAATGAATATAGTTTAGTGCAGTCTCAGCACTGTATTCAGTCTGAGCCCAGCATGTGTTTCACATGTTTAGAAAAAGTTAATGAATCTTTTTCAATTTTTAAGTAAATGTGTACCTTTGAATAATTATTTCTTCTCATATTGATCATATTAAAGCACTGATTAATCATACAAATCAAGGTCTAATTTTGAATATTTTAAAATTCAATTTTTAAGTTTTAATTAGCTTTAAGCAATAATCCTTACAATTAACATTATAGTTCAGTAGAATGAAATTGTATTTAATGAATTTATGGAATATCAGAGTTTAACTTTATGTTAAATAAATTAAAATTGATACATTTCTAAAATAAAAGTATTTTTTTATTATTGTGGATGAAATTCTATATATTTATGCCAATAACCAAACAATATTATCTGATTTACAGTCAATGAGAGTCAAGCAGCCATTACCTTTGTAAGATCCCATTCTCCTGTGGTATCACCCCATTGATGGCTGCCTGTAAAAAAGCAGAAACACGTTTTTTAACAATACATTCCTATCAATGTGTTCATGTACAGCACAAATCACTAAGAGACTTGCTGGTTAAACAGGCTGTGTAATACAAAAAGTTCAATCTAGGTTATCTCAAGCAATAAAGCAATTCACAACAAAGAGAGAAACGGGCCACAATAAAAAGAGCTTATTTCACAGAGACACTGACATGAAAAAGGACACTTAGAGTTGCTGACTTAAATTTTCATTTAAACACACCAACGATGACAGAATGTGCCCGCTGGAGTATTCAAAGAACTGAAAAGACAGATATAACCCCTTTTAGCTCTACAGGTGAACTTTTGTTTTCAGTGAACAATTGGTTCACTAGAACGGTCACCAGTCTATGCAAAACAACAGGGAAAAACAATGTCAGCTAGGTTGTTCTAGTTTAACAGTAAAGCCTCAATAGTTTTACTAAAGTAGGGGCAGAATGGAGGGTAAAATGGAAAAGATACAAGGAGAAGGTCAGGAGAAAGAACAGTAAGAAGGAAGGAGGTCTGGCGAGTTTAACAGAAGAAAGGAAGGAGGGAGGATAGAAGGAAGCAGACAGCAAAGGAAGGAGGAAGGGAAGCACGGAAGGAATGCAGGAAGTTTTATTATTTATCTGGAATAAACTAGATCTACAGACATTTTTTTTATTTCCTCCACTTGTATCAGTGTTCTATGCTGATCAAAAGTGAGACAATCCAAACACTGACTCTAGAGGGGGTAAAGCTCACTCAATGAGTCTCCAAAATCCATCTCTAGTTTGTTTTTCCTTCCTTTTTCTAAGCCAAGTTCATAATTTAGAGCAGAAAGCACAATCAAATGTGTTCAAATAGTGAAAAGGAGATTTCTTGTTAATGAGAATATTTTTATATATAAAAAAAAAAAAAAACATGCTGAGAGAAAGGCCAGAGATTTTTTTTACTGGTAGTGAACTAAACCTAGCACTAAAATGGAACATAGAAAACAGGATTGTTTTAACAATACAACTGTATACTATAAACACTATAAAGACATTAAGTTGATTATGTGGACATAGAAATGCAATCAAACTTCATTCAGAGTTGTAACATAGAATGGCTTAGTAAACTGATTAATAGTCACGAGGAGGGACTAAATATAAAATCCAAACCAAGGTTTAAAAATTTAACTCAAAAGTTTAACTCAGTTCTGTAGGAGAACACTGTTAAAGGTTGGGAATATCTTGTTAACTCTACATAAAAATATACTTCATTTAAACATTTCTTTAAAATAAAAATGGTCTCTGACATTGACTGCTTAATTCTCCTGAAGAAAACCAGTAAGGATCCTGCAGGCGGCCAATTAACTGCTCCGTACAAGCAGCAGTAATCAGTCATACACAGTCCATCATTACAGACGTCCTACTGAGAGATCAGAAGCCCAGACACAGATTTCTAAAAATGCATCCCATCTTAAAAGCTATAGGTCTATTTTTTTTTTACTTACCGCTTTCCTTATCAGGTCTTATCTTCAGAATAGATTAATGGATCAAATTGATTAGTCAAGTATAACCAACAACCGTAACGTTGCACCAGAGACTATTATTTAAACTTGATTTCCCATCCTTCTCCACACTGATATAAACCTGCATACAGGACTGAACACCAAGCTTTGGGACTTTAGCACCACCTTGATGATACAATACTAAATAAAGCATGCAAATGGCCATACGGCCATTTTAGCTCCAATTGCATGTTTGATATGAGGGCTATTGTCCTTGTTTATTAAGAGATTGATAGCAGCAACTGTGCTTTTAATAAAAACAACTCAGACTTAAATGTAAAAGGTACAGTAGTGTTTATGTGTTCTAACCCAAGTAAAAAGAGTAGACACCTTAGTTTTTGTTTCAGTTTTGAAGAGTAAACGTTTACTGTGACATGTGACTAAAACAGATAAGCAGGAGGACCTAATCAGGCTGCAGCAGCTGTTATAGCTAGAGAACGCAAGTTATACCAGGGACTCATCCCTCCTCCAAACAAAATGTAAAAATCGGAGGGTAGCTGAAGAGGAGAAAAAAGAAAAAAAAAAAAGTCAAAAAAAGTCTCTTGACAGCTTAGCTTATCTCCCACTGTCCAAAACTTGACATCGCACATAGGAGTGCTTATTTCATTTTTAATTTAGTTTTTAGTTTTCTTTTTTAAACAGAAAACAACACCCACTGCAGAGAAAGTGCAAGTCATCAGATCCACAGCAGCAGGAAGTCCATTCCCACTGTCTGCGCTGCTGCTGAGTTCCTGCCAGCATGCATCTAATTATAGACTGACCCTTCCAGACAGGACATCACTTTAAAGGGCTCATCATGAATTAATGTAAACCCGACTGGACCCAGTCTTTCTAAAAACTACATTCCCTCCCTTAAACCAATGAGGACTTAAACATTTTCATAACTGCCTGCTAAGCTGAAGGTCGCATGGAAGAAAACTGCCTGCCACCGGATGATAACAGCTCTCCTGAAACTTGAACAGATTATTTCACATCTGAAAAGACTTAGGTGCACTTTTTTGGTCCGGACCAAAAGCAGACCTTTTTTTTTTTGGTCCGGGGCTGTATTCAAATTGCAGTTTTCTCCAAATAGACTATAAGTCAAAACACAGCCACACTTGTGCTGATCGCTGCTCCCATTGGTCAGAAATGTCTACGGCAGGACGGTGGACAGAACTGGAAATAGATGTAGACTACAATGGGACTTCTGCACGCAACATCTTTTTTGCATATTTATTTTGTCATTACAGCTGCAAACTCACTACGAATGTCTAAAGAAGCTCGTTCAATGTAGAATTCAAGAATTTTATCGTTCAAAATAGTGGGAAAATGGGAGATCCACCACTTGCTGATACCAGTGTTGCTAAGCAACAGACAGCAGAACAGGTTTGATTTGATCTGATGTTTCCTACTATGCTTGCTTGTTGAAATTTAAGAGAAGTATGCTTCCTGCATTTGGGTTAGACAGAGGATGGTTTGAAGCGAACTGCACCAGAGTCCATTTGGAAGCTGATCGAGACCACCTTAAAAAGTTGTTCTCAGTCCAGTTGTTTGGCGTGGACCGAGGGGGGAAACAAACACTGGTCCAATTAAAGAAGACCAAATGAGGCAGGTGTGAATACACCCTGAATGTCCAAGAGTAAAGCCTTACCAAGGATATTAAACTTACCACTAAGTCCCAGTTATTAAGCTCTAACAGGGTGATTGCCTCCGCGATGTTGTCAATTCCAGTACAAGCCTGTGAGACGAAAGAAAAACAGAAAGTACATGTGACAATGTAGTTACTGTTATACGAAGCATGCAAAATTTAGATCTGCTGTAACATCTCTCTCTTACATCACAAAAGATGCCACATTAGAGAAGCTTAAAAATAGTAAAAATAGGCCTGGAAATAGCTCTTCAGCACAGGAAAAGTTAAACAAGTGTCAATGCTTAATATCAAAGTTTTCTAACACCAAAGGTTCAAGAGGTTTAACTGGTGACGTTCGCAAAAATCCAGCCAGCGTTCTTACTTTTCTATTTCTATTTAACAAAAATCCATGAAATACTCAAGTTTAGATGTTTTGGATGAATGCAAGAGAAAACAAACACTGATTATGTATAAACATCTACCTAGTGCCTCTATTAAACACCAATGGAAATGTTATTTCAAAGCTTTTTCCGTTCTTTTGAATATTTTGGGAAATGATTTTGACTTTTTTGTTTTACTATTATGTGTATTCTGATTTTGATTTATTTATTTTGAGGCCTAATCAACACAAGTTCACAACAAGCAAGTTAGAGTTCGCCAAGTAAAGAGAAATCCCGCTCACAGCAGCAGAATAGTAAATTTACATAGTCTAATGATAAAAACAATAAGGAAATATGGCGCAGAAATGCATTTCTCATGAGAGACTCTCCACAACCCCAGAGCACATCTCAATATGTAACCAGGCATGTTACCCTGCCTGTAGCTCAAAGCTCAAAGTAGTGCCGCACACTTTCATATCTATTTGTGCAGTTTAACGTAACTATAGTATTATAGAGTGTTATTTTGATGTTGATTTCTTTGTGTAATGGATGTGGGGAACTGTTCAATAACGTTCAATTGGTCTAATAACATAATTATGTCCTTGTGGTTTGCTTAAAATAATTTTGGACATAAACACAGTGACTCGGGTTCCTACCAGATGACCCAATCTATGTTGTTATAGTGTCATTGTGAAGTTCAATTACTAGCACATTCACCTGAAAACTGATGATGTCTGTGTGTTACAGAGCCTGGTTGCATGCATTGAAGTGTATATCACAATAAAGTAGTGAATATTAATATATTTACTTTTTTATTGTATCTTAAATAGTTCTACAGGCTCATAGGTCTTTTAAGCAAAAAAATTTCAAAATAACTGGTATTAGCATCGACCTTAAAAAAAAAAAGACAAAACTATACTGGCCAATTTTTAGTTGCAACTTTACTCAATTTCCAGTACTGACAGTTGTTTTGTTTTTAACATCACTATATAAGGTGAACATCTATTCAATCAGGAAGCATTGATCCAAGAGGGGAAACATTTATTGGCTAACTTTATGGTTCTTTTAAAAAGATGATTTGGAGTCCCATTTTCCTCCGTGCCTTAATATTTTCAAAAACATCAGTCAAGCCACTTTGAACTCAGTCCTTCACCTGTCACTTGTAGGCAGAGGATCACAGATTAGAATTGTTGAGAAGAATAAAACTAGTAGATTTAGAAACAAGTTAATAGCAATCGGAGATGGAGTTGACTGGAGATAGAATTACAGGATGGGTAAGTATTACAAGCTGGAACGACAAGGGGTAATGTGTAAACATGATTAGTTTTATTGAGTGCAGAAGCTGAATTTTAGTTAAACTGTCACTGAATAATAATAGTATATCATACAGGGCCCAGCAGTTTCGACAGACTGTAATGTAAACACAGAGCTTTCGGTTTGTGTGTTCAGAGTCCGTTGCCAAGCTGTCAGTTAGTTAGCTCTGTGTGCTAACTCTAAGATATTTTCTGTTTCCAACGGGCAGAGTTATACTTTCTGATGACATCAACATAATTTGTTTTAACATTGACAGACAGAGCACCACTAACTGTACACTATGCCGGAGAAAAACAAGCAGAGACCCACCTGAAAGTCGGCCAGGATCATTTCTCGATCCATGTTGCTGTCGCCGCTGTCGGAGGCCATAGCAATGACTGGCTAAAAGTGGGACACTGGGTACAGATAAAACTGAGTACTTCGGGACGGCTGAGTGACTGGTGTTAGTTAACTATAGATATTAAAGTAAATGTTGAGTTAACGACCCAAAAACCACTAAAGTTGTGTAAAGTTACGTTACAATGCCCCGTTATCTCAAATCATTATCGTCAGCTAGCCCATCGCTTTACCGCTAACGTAAAGTGACTCCGGCTGCCGTAAAACGTTCCAGAGAAGACTCGGGAGAAAAATGCCGTCTCTTTTCAGGGATTCGTCTCATGTTAGAAGTTAAAGGAGTAGGTTCTTATACTTTGCAACAGCGTTAAACGCTCTACCATTTCTTGAACAACTTTAATATATAAATACACTTTTAATATTTAACAATTATGTTAAACACCGATTCAAAAATGCTACCAATAGTATGATCCTGGTTCTTGATGACAAGTGATAGGAACATTGTCATAAATTGTATGACTGAGGGACTTTAATATAGACTATTTACTAGCTTTTTGTAATTACAAAAAAATAATGTGTAAAGTTGTGTTGTATCGGTATGACTCATGTGTTATTAGAAGTACAATCAAGCAATTTTCGGATAAAGCGAAACAGTTCTTTGTGTTCACTCGAACGAATCGACCCAATGAGTTGGCTCAGTAAGAATTCAAACAGGAAACATATAATCACAGTGGGGGCTCCTCAAAAAAAATCCTGTTGGCTGTTTTTCAAGCTTGTCATTAATGGTCAAGAGTTTGTATTTTTTCCTTCTGGTTTATTTTTAAAACCAAATATTTTAATGTATTTTACATAATTGGGTGACACACTCACATAGAGTGTATAGTGGATATTATAATGTGGAAGAAAAGTATGTATGTTGTTTTGTGTGTGTGTGTGTGTTGTGTTTGTGTGTGTGTGTGTGTGTTTTTTTTTTTTTTATCAGTCTGCACTAGAGCTGCAATTCATTTATGTTATCTTAAGCCTGAAATGGTACTTAATCAATGGAGAACATTTAATTTAATATATTTTTTTTTAATCTTACGCCTTTTTTTAAATTAGCTCATTCATATATTACAGACAGATTGGTTAAAACGTTTTCAGTCTAGGGACACCCAGAAAATGGGATCAAGTCATTGACTTCAGCATTAATCCCTTCCTGGATGAGCACGTAGCAACAGTTGTGAGAAAAACCCCATTTAAC